>NC_090403.1:60283533-60381688 GCF_036365525.1 Heterodontus francisci
TTCTATCTGGGATCCGGAGACTCCGTGGGGCCGAAACCAAAAGCGCCCGAGACTCGACCCGGCCCCGCGATCCCCGGCTCCACCAACACCGGCCCCGCGATCCCCGGCTCCGCGATCCCCGGCTCCGCCAACACCGGCTCCGCGATCCCCGGCTCCGCCAACACCGCCCCGCGATCCCCGGCTCCGCGATCCCCGGCTCCGCGATCCCCGGCTCCGCCAACACCGGCTCCGCGATCCCCGGCTCCGCCAACACCGGCTCCGCGATCCCCGGCTCCGCCAACACCGGCTCCGCGATCCCCGGCTCCGCCAACACCGGCCCCGCGATCCCCGGCTCCGCCACATTGTGCACAATATTCTCAGTGAGGGGATTGGGAAGGGTTTGTTCTGCTCCTGCTCCTGCTCCCTTTTCTATTCATTGCCCCTCTTTACACAGACCAGTGTCTTCAGTATCTCACCTTCTGCTGCCAGCCCTGAGGATGTCGATCTGCTTCCTGATCTCTCTGCCACCAGATGATGCTGCCTCTCCAAGGTGCATCTTCCCACTGAGCCACATTAAATTGCATCTGTCATCTCTGCCCATTTCACCAGTCTGTATATGTCCTTCTGAAGTCTCCTGCTATCATGGTCATTATTTAATAGTTGCTAATTGTCACGCTTATGGGAAGTGCAGAGATGGAAATACAAGAAATAGAACAAAGTCACATGACATTCACCTTCTCTTGCACTGAGAATTCATGTCTGCCAGGACTAAAACTCGTTAACCCCATCTGCATTGGAATTGTAAACAGCTCATCACACATAGATGTGAATTATCCACAAAAACAAGGAGGCAGTCACACCTGGTAGATTAAGTAATTCAAATTCAGTTAGTGATCAGGGACAACAGGGTGTGATTGCAAGTGAGGCAGGTAGGGGGATCCTGAGTTCAGGAGTGGAGGAGCCTCAGCCTTTGACCTTATCCAACAGGTACGAGATACTTGCTCCCTGTGTGGATGAGGAAAAGGGCTGCGGGGAGGATCAGCCAACTGACCATGGTGCAGAAGGCCATTCAAGAGGGGGGAGCAAAAAGACAAGTGGTAGTTATAGGGGATTCTATAATTAGGGGGATAGATAGTATCCTTTGCAAGCCGGATCGGGAGTCCCGCATGGTGTGTTGCCTGCCCGGTGCCAGGGTGCAGGACATCTCTGACCGGCTTGAAAGGATATTGGAGCGGGAGGGGGAGGATCCAGTTTTTGTGGTCCACGTTGGGACTAACAACATAGGCAAGGCTAGGATGGAGGACCTGTTTGGGGATTATAAAGCACTAGGAACGAAATTAAGGAACAGGTCCTCGAGGGTCATAATCTCCGGATTACAGCCCGAGCCACATGCAAATTGGCTTAGGGATAAGAATATTAGGGAAGTAAACACGTGGCTAAGGGAGTGGTGTGGGAAAGAGGGGTTCCATTTCATAGGGAATTGGAATCAGTTTTGGAACCGGGGGGATCTGTACCGATGGGACGGTCTCCACCTGAACCGATCTGGAACCAGTGTTCTAGCGAAACGGATAAATAGGGTGGTCTCTAGGACTTTAAACTAGTGAGTCGGGGGGAAGGGAAAGGGAAAACGACAGGGAGTATGATGATAAATAAAAAGGTAAGCAGCAGGCTAACATGTGTGCAGGAGGGTTTAAGTTCAAGGCAGACTATGAAAGAAGCAGAAAGGAAGGATAACTCAGGAGATATTATTAGAGATGTTGGAAATCATGAGGGTAAGAAAGCTAGCATAAAGGCACTTTACCTGAATGCTCATAGCATTCGTAACAAGGTTGATGAGTTAACGGCACAAATCATCGCGAATGAATATGATTTGGTAGCCATTACGGAGACATGGTTACAGGTTGGTCACGACTGGGAGTTAAATATCCAGGGGTACCAGACTATTCGGAAGGACAGACAGGAAGGTAAGGGAGGTGGTGTAGCTCTGATATTCAAGGACGACATCAGGGCGGTGCTGAGAGATGATATAGGTTCTATGGAGAATGAGGTTGAATCCATTTGGGTGGAAATTAGAAACTCTAAGAAGAAAAAGTCATTGATAGGCGTAGTCTATAGGCCACCAAATAATAACATCACATTGGGGCAGGTAATAAACAAAGAAATAACTAATGCCTGTAAAAATGGTACGGCAATTATCATGGGGGATTTTGATCTACATGTAGATTGGTCGAACAGCTCAGTCAGGGTAGCCTTGAGGAGGAGTTCGTTGAGTGTATCCGTGAAAGTTTTCTTGAACAGTATGTAATGGAACCGACGAGGGAGCAAGCTATCCTAGATCTAGTACTGTGTAATGAGACAGGAATAATTAATGACCTCATAGTTAGGGATCCTCTTGGAAGGAGTGATCACAGTATGGTTGAATTTAGAATACAGATGGAGAGTGTGAAGATAAAATCCAATACCAGGGTCCTGCTTTTGAACAAGGGGGACTACAATAGAATGAGGGAGGACTTGGCTAAAGTAGACTTCAAACAAAAATTTTATGGTGGGACAGTTGACGAGCAGTGGAGGACTTTCAAAGCAATTTTTCAAAGTGCTCAGCAAAAGTATATTCCAGTGAAAAGGAAGGACTGGAAGAAAAGGGGTAATCTGCCATGGGTGTCTAAGGAAATAAGGGAGGCTATCAAATTGAAAGAGAAGGCATACAAAGTGGCCAAAAACAGCATGAAACTAGAAGATTGGGAAAACTTTAAAGGTCAACAGAAAGCTACAAAAAGAGCTATAAAGAAAAGTAAGATAGAACATGAGAAAAAACTAGCACAGAATATAAAGACCGATAGCAAAAGTTTCTATAAATATATAAAACGAAAAAGAGTGGCTAAAGTAAACGTTGGTCCTTTAGAGGATGAGAAGGGGAATTTAGTTATGGGATATGATGAAATGGCCAAGGCATTGAACAGGTATTTTGTATCAGTCTTCACAGTGGAGGACATTAATAACATGCCAGTAATTGACAAAGAGACGAACGTAGGTGAGGACCTGGAAACAATCATTATTACGGAAGAGGTAGTGTTGGGCAAGCTAATGGAGCTAAGGATTGATAAGTCTCCTGGCCCTGATGGAATGCATCCCAAGGTACTAAAAGAGATGGTGGGAGAAATAGCAGGTGCACTGGCGGTAATTTTCCAAAATTCGCTGGACTCTGGGGTAGTCCCAGCAGATTGGAAAACAGCAGATGTGACGCCACTGTTTAAAAAGGGAGGTAGACAAAAGATGGGGAATTATAGACCGGTTAGCTTAACCTCTGTAGTGGGGAAGATGCTTGAGTCTATTATCAAGGAAGAAATAGCAGGGCATCTCGATAGAAATTGTCCCGTTGGGCAGACGCAGCATGGGTTCATGAAGGGCAGGTCATGCTTGACAAATCTTTTGGAATTCTATGATGACATTACGAGCAAGGTGGACAATGGGGACCCAGTGGATGTGGTGTACCTAGATTTCCAAAAGGCCTTCGACAAGGTGCCGCACAAGAGGCTGCTGCATAAGATAAGGATGCATGGCGTTAGGGGTAAAGTATTAGCATGGATAGAGGATTGGTTGACTAACAGGAAGCAGAGAGTGGGGATAAATGAGTGCTATTCTGGCTGGCAATCAGTCACTAGTGGTGTGCCTCAGGGATCGGTGTTGGGACCGCAATTATTTACAATTTATATAGATGATTTGGAGTTGGGGACCCACGTGTAGGGTGTCAAAGTTTGCAGATGACACTAAGATGAGTGGCAGAGCAAAGTGTGCAGATGACTGTGAAACTTTGCAGAGGAACATAGATACATTGAGTGAGTGGGAAAAGGTCTGGCAGATGGAATACAATGTTAATAAATGTGAAGTCATTCATTTCGGTAGGAGTAATGGTAAAAAGGATTATTACTTGAATGGTAAAAAGTTGCAGCATGCTGCTATGCAGAGGGACCTGGGTGTCCTTGTGCATGAATCGCAGAAGGTTGGTCTGCAGGTACAGCAAGTAATTAGGAAGGCAAATGGAATTTTGTCCTTCATTGCGAAAGGGATTGAGTTTAAAAGCAGAGAGGTTATGTTGCAGCTGTATAAGGTACAGGTGAGGCCGCACCTGGAGTACTGTGTGCAGTTTTGGTCTCCTTACTTGAGAAAGGATGTACTGGCACTGGAGAGGGTGCAGAGGAGGTTCACTAGGTTGATTCCGGAGTTGAGGGGGTTGGCTTATGAGGAGAGACTGAGTAGATTGGGATTATATTCATTGGAATTCAGAAGAATGAGGGGGGATCTTCTAGAAACATATAAAATTATGAAGGGAATAGATAAGATACAAGTAGAGAGGATGTTTCCACTGGCAGGTGAAGCTAGGACAAGAGGGCATAGCCTCAAGATTAGAGGGAGCAGATTTAGGACTGAATTAAGAAGGAACTTCTTCACCCAGAGGGTTGTAAATCTATGGAATTCCTTGCCCAGTGAAGTAGTTGACGCTACTTCAGTAAACGTTTTTAAAGCTAAGGTAGATATCTTTTTGAACAATAAAGGAATTAAGGGATACGGTGAGAGAGCGGGTAAGTGGATCTGAGTCCACGAAAAGATCAGCCATGATCTTATTGAATGGCGGAGCAGGCTTGAGGGGCCGGACGGCCTACTCCTGCTCCTAGTTCTTATGATCTTATAATCTTATGAAAACAAAGGTACTCACAGACACCCCATCTCCAGCTACAATCAAAACAATAAAGTGTGTTACAACCGAGGAGGGTGCAATGCACCGTCAATTCAGTCCCATCACTCCACAGGTCACAGCATATTATTAAAGCTGCATTTGCTGACAATGCGATCACTAAATGGCGCTGCACGGGCACAGGCGCAAATGCAGCCTGTTGGTGAGCCACAGGGATCAGTGCTGGGGCCTCAACTTTTTACAATTTATATAAACGACTTAGATGAAGGGACCGAAGGTATGGTTGCTAAATTTGCTGATGACACAAAGATAGGTCGGGAAGTAAATTGTAGAAAAGGGATATCGATAGGTTAAGTGAGTGGGCAAAGATCTGGCAAATGGAGTATAATGTGGGAAAATTTTAAATTGTTCACTTTGGCAGGAAGAATAAAAAAGCATATTATCTAAATGGTGAGAGATTGCAGAGCTCTGAGATGCAGAGGGATCTGGGTGTCCTAGTGTATGAATCGCAAAAGGTTAGTATACAGGTACAGCAAGTAATTAGGAAAACTGATAGAATAGAATGACTTGCAGGTTGATAGGTAAATTGGCAATTATAAATTGCCCCTAGTATAGGTAGGTGGTAGGGGAATTGAGGGAAGGTGGGGATGTGAGAGGATAATGGGATTAATGTAGGATTAGTATAAATGGGTGGTTGATGGTCAGCACAGACTCGGTGGGCCGAAGGGCCTGTTTCAGTGCTGTATCTCTAAATAAAATAGATAAATAAAACGTCACAGTCAGCGACATCCAGGCAGCTGCCAGGACAAAAGATGGCGCTGCTCAAATAATCACACAAAGGCAATGTAAACACATGGCAGCACACAATGGCTGGAGAGAGGGGGAGAGAGCGAGCAGGCGGGCGGGGGGGGGGGGGTGCGGGGCTGGAGAGAGCAAGCAAACAGGCGGGGGGGGGCTGGAGAGAGCAAGCAAACAGGCGGGGGGGGGCTGGGGGGAGAGCGAGCGAGCGGGAGAACGAGCAGGCGTGGGGAGAACGAGCGGGCTGAGGTGTGGGGGAGAGCGAGCGGGCAGGAGAGCGAGCAGGAGTGGGTCCAGCGAGCAGGTGAGGGGAGAGCGAGTGTGCGGGGGAGAGCGAGCGGGCGGGCGAGAGAGTGAGCAGGCGGGTGGAGCGCGGGCGGGGGGAGAGCGAGTGGGCGTGGGGAAGAGCGAACAGGCAGGGGGAGAGCAAACGGGTGGTGGGGAGAGGGAGCAGGCGGGTGGAGCGCAGGTGGGGGGAGAGCAGGCGGGCAGGGGGAGAGTGGGCGGGCAGGGGGAGAGTGGGTGGGCAGGGGGAGAGTGGGCGGGCAGGGGGAGAGGGAGCATGCGGGTGGAGCGCAGGCGGGGGGAGAGCAGGCGGGCAGGGGGAGAGTGGGCGGGTAGGGGGAGAGTGGGTGGGCAGGGGGAGAGTGGGCAGGCAGGGGGAGAGCGAGCAGGTGTGGGGGAGCGTGGGCGGACAGGGGGAGAGCGAGCGGGCAGGGGGAGAGCAACGGACCGGGGGGGGGGGGGGGGAAGAGCGAGCAAGAGGGGGGTCTTCAGCCACTCTCCCCCCACTCTCTCCCCACTTCCCCCTGTAATGTGATGATGTCATCTGCGCATGCGCCAACCAGTCCTGGCAATCCGTAATGCAGCCTTCGCACAGAGAGCAGGAACCTGTTTGCACATGTGTGCAACTTGGCACAGTCTGATGACATCAGTGGCCGGCTTCGTTGTCAAGAATCACTTTGTATTATTAAAGTTTTCCCACCCTGCCGGGAAACAGCCAAGTTAAACACTCTCGTAACCCACAGAATAAAACAGACCAAACCAGGTAATTTTAGACAGCAACAAATTAACTATTTATGAAAACTAAATCTTAAACACTATTAAGATAAACTTACGTCTAAGGACCTTATAACTTCTTATATTAACCTCACTGCCTCATTCACACACACACATTCAAAATTAACAGTTAACATTTTTAACAGTAGTGTTTTTTAAAAAATGAGCTGTTTCTTCTGAATAAATAAATAAATCTTTGCAGGTTACGTTCCTGATGGGTAAGGTATCCTAGTGTAAAAATAATCAAATGCGTCTCGAAGTATTCACATGGATTTGATGAAACAGTCTGTTCTTGATAGGCAGTCAAAGCACTTCAGCTGCAGCAGGCATCAAACAGTTCTTTCAATGATGAGCACAGCAATAGGTCTACTTGAATTTTAAAACTGATAGTCTCTCATTTGAAACTTTACTTCAGCAATACAAATGGTCTCTTCAAAGGGTTTTTTCCTCCTTAGGCAATTAACATTGGCTTGTAGCTCCTTGTAGACAGCTCTTTTTCAGTAGCACGCTTCACTGGTGTGTCTCTCAAAACAGTTTTTTTCTGATTTTTCCACACAGTTAAGTTGAAGCTTTATACCACGTGACCTCTCGCTCCTGCTGTCACCTAGGTAACAAATGCAGCTGGCACACTGTGCCTCACAAATCCAAAAGCTTCTCTCTATGTCTTAAAGGTACATTGTTTTTAACAGAGTCTTAAAGGCACACTGTTTCAAACAGAGGAGAAAATAAATACAGACCCGTGGCAAGTGTGAAAACATTTCATCTTGTCAAAATGGACTACCATCAGAAGCTGTTGTATAGCCCTTCAGGAACTGAAACCTAAAGTCACATGGGCAAGACTAACATAGAAACATAGAAAATAGGAGTAGGAGTAGGCCATTCGGTCCTTCGGGCCTGCTCTGCCATTCAAAAAGATCATGGCTGATTGTCAAATTCAGAACCCTGTTCCCGCTTTTTCCCCATATGTCTTGATCCCTTTGGCATTAAGAAATATATCTATCTTCTTCTTGAATCTATTTAATGATTTGGCCTCCACTGTCTTCTGCAGTAGAGAATTCCACAGATTCACCATCCTCTGAATGAAGAAATTTCTCCTCATCTTGGTTTTAAATGGCAAATCCCGTATTCTGAGACTGTGACCCCTGGTTTTGGACTCCCCAGCCATCAGGAACATCCTCCCTGCATCTAGCCTATCTAGTCCTGTTCGAATTTTATAAGTTTCTATGAAATCCCCTCTCATTCTTCGAAACTCTAGTGAATATGGGCCTAGTCGACTCAATTTCTCCTCATACGTCAATCCTGCCATCCCAGGAATCAGCCTAGTAAATCTTCTTTGCACTCCCTCCATGGCAAGAACATCCTTCCTCAGATAAGGAGACCAAAACTGCACACAATACTCCAGATGCCAGATGTAGTCTCACCAAGGCCCTGTATAACTGCAGTAAGACATACTTGCTCCTGTACTCAAATCCTCAAACACTTAATGAGTTTACTTTTAAAGGCAACCTTTTTTGGAGAACAAAGGAGGACATCAGGACACCAACCATAAATCTCCAGCCACAGAGAGAACATCGAAAGCCATCTTCAGTTCCAGCACAAGGCTGAGAAAAAGAAAGACAGAGATCAATTCTAACTAAGACAGTTGAACCCTGCTAAGACAAGTTTGCAACCAACTGCAGCAGAGAAATAAGACAGTGACTTTTGAACAACTTCTCTGCCTGTGAAAATTGTACGAAGAAATACTAACACTGTCTTCAAACTGAAGTGTTGACTGTGAGAAGACTTCAGCATCCCAGTAAGTACAAAATAACCAGCAAACAGGCCTACAACCTTAAAAAAACTTACCTTCCAAGAGGATGCTGCAGTTTTTTTCTGAAAACAGCAGACCTTGATACCTTGAGCTCTTAATGCCACTTACTCTTTACCTTCTATCTATCTTTTCTTGTGTGTACCTGTGAGAGTGAATGCATGTGTGGGTGGTGTGGTGATCATTGTCAATATTGTTCAATAAATATTTAATCTTCTGTTTTAAACCTATGAGAAAACCTGTCACTGCCTGTTTATTTGGTGAACAAAACACAGGGACTGAAACACGAGTAATACAAAAACACTGTCTGTGGTCAGTTGGGAGGATGAACAGTGGAAACTATCCATGCACCTGTCCAAAACACAATACAAAAGCAAAATACTGCAGATGCTGGAAATCTGAAATGAAAACAGAAAATGCTGGAAATACTCAACAGGTCTGGCAGCATCTTTGGAGAGAGAAAAACACAACATTATCTATATATTAGGGAAGGCGGTGGCGTAGTGGTATTGTCACTGGACTAGTAACCCAGAGACCCAGGGTATTGCTCTGGAGACATGGGTTCGAATCCCACCACAGCAGAAGGTGGAATTTGAATTTAATTAATAAATGTGGAATTTAAAGCTAGTCTAATGATGGCCATGAAAGCATTGTCGATTGTTGTAAAAATCCATCTGGTTCACTATTGTCCTTTAGAGAAGGAAATCTGCTGTCCTTACCTGGCCTGGCCTACATGTGACTCCAGACCCACAGCAATGTGGTTAACTCTGAAATGGCCTAGCAAGCCACTCAGTTGTATCTAACCGCTACAAAGTCAATAAAAAGGAATGAAACCGGACGGACCACCCGGCATCGACCTAGGCACCGGAAATGACAACGGCAATCCCAGCCCTGTCGACCCTGCAAAGTCCTCCTTACTAAGATCTGGGGGCTTGCGCCAAAGTTGGGAGAGCTGTCCCACAGACTAGTCAAGCAACAGCCTGACATAGTCATACTCACTGAATGATACCTCACAGACAATGTCCCAGACACTGCCGTCACCATCCCCGGGTATGTCCTGTCCCTCCGCCAGACAGACCCACCAGAGGTGGAGGCACAGTGGTATACAGTAGGGAGGGAGTTGCCCTGGGAGTCCTCAACATCGACTCTGGACCCCATGAAGTCTCATGGCATCAGGTCAAACATGGACAAGGAAACCTCCTGCTGATTACCACCTACCGCCCTCCCTCAGCTGATGAGTCAGTATCCTCCATGTTGAACAGCACTTGGAGGAAGCACTGAGGGTGGCATGGGCACAGAATGTACTCTGGGTGGGGGACTTCAATATTCATCACCAAGAGTGGCTCGGTAGCACCACTACTGACCGAGCTGGCCGAGTCCTAACGGACATAGCTGCTAGACTGGGTCTGCGGCAGGTGGTGGGGGAACCAACACGAGGGAAAAACATACTTGACCTCGTCCTCACCAATCTGCCTGCTGCAGATGCTTCTGTCCATGACAGTATTGGTAGGAGTGACCACTGCACAGTCCTTGTGGAGACGAAGTCCCACCTTCACATCGAGGATACCGTCAGTCGTGTTGTGTGGCACTATCACCGTGCTAAATGGGATAGATTTCGAACAGATCTAGCAATGCAAAACTGGGCATCCCTGAGGCACTGTGGGCCGTCAGCAGCAACAGAATTGTACTCAACCACAATCTGTAACCTCATGGCCCGGCATATCCCCCACTCTACCATTACCATCAAGCCAGGAGACCAACCCTGGTTCAATGAAGAGTGCAGGAGGGCATACCAGGAGCAGCACCAGGCATACCTCAAAATGAGGTGTCAACCTGGTGAAGCTACAACACGGGACTATCTGCATGCCAAACTGCGTAAGCAGCATGCGATAGACAGAACTAAGCGATCCCATAACCAACGGATCAGATCGAAGCTCTGCAGTCCTGTCACATCCAGCCTTGAATGGTGGTGGACAATTAAACAACTAACTGGAGGAGGTGGCTCCACAAATATCCCCATCCTCAATGATGGGGGAGCCCAGCACATCAGTGCGAAAGATAAGGCTGAAGCATTTGCAACAATCTTCAGCCAGAAGTGCCGAGTTGATGATCCATCTCGGCCTCCTCCTGAAGTCCCCAGCATCACAGATGCCAGACTTCAGCCAATTCGATTCACTTCTTGTGATATCAAGAAACGACTGAAGGCACTGGATACTACAAAAGTTATGGGCCCTGACAATATTCTGACAATAGTACTGAAGACCTGTGCTCCAGAACTTGCCGCGCCCCTAGCCAAGCTGTTTCAGTACAGCTACAACACTGGCATCTACCCGGAAATGTGGAAAATTGCCCAGGTATGTCCTGTACACAAAAAGCAGGACTAGTCCAACCCGGCCAATTACCACCCCATCAGCCTACTCTCAATCATCAGTAAAGTGATGGAAGGTGTCATCAACAGTGCCATCAAGCAGCACTTGCTTAGCAATAACCTGCTCAGTGACGCTCAGTTTGGGTTCCACCGGGGCCAATCAGCACCTGACCTCATTACAGCCTTGGTTCAAACATGGACAAAAGAGCTGAACTCAAGAGGTGAGGTGAGAGTGACTGCCCTCGACATCAAGGCAGCATTTGACCGAGTATGGCATCAAGGAGCCCTAGCAAAACTGAAGTCAATGGGAATCAGGGGGAAAACCCTCCACTGGCTGGAGTCATACCTAACGCAAAGGAAGATGGTTGTGGTTGTTGGAGGTCAATCATCTGAGCTCCAGGACATCACTGCAGGAGTTCTTCAGGGTAGTGTCCTAGACCCAACCATCTTCAGCTGCTTCATCAATGACCTTCCTTCAATCATAAGGTCAGAAGTGGGGATGTTCACTGATGATTGCACAATGTTCAGCACAATTTGTGACTCCTCAGATACTGAAGCAGTCCGTGTAGAAATGCAGCAAGACCTGGACAATATCCAGGCTTGGGCAAGTAACATTCGCGTCACACAAGTGCCAGGCAATGACCATCTCCAACAAGAGAGAATCTAACCATCTCCCCTTGACATTCAACAGCATTACCATCGCTGAATTCCCCAATATCAACATCCTAGGGGCTACCATCGACCAGAAACTGAACTGGAGTAGCCATATAAATACCGTGGCTACAAGAGCAAGTCAGAGGCTGGGAATCCTGAGGCGAGTAACTCACTTCCTGACTCCCCAAAGTCTGTCCACCATCTACAAGGCACAAGTCAGGAGTGTGATTAAATACTCTCCACTAGCCTGGATGGGTGCAGCTCCAACAACACTCAAGAAGCTCGACACCATCCAGGACAAATCAACCCGCTTGATTGGTACCCCATCCACAAACATTCACTCCCTCCACCACCGGCGCACAGTGGCAGCAGTGTGTACCATCTACAAGATGCACTGCAGCAACCCACCAAGGCTCCTTCGACAGCACCTTCCAAACACGCGACCTCTACCACCTAGGAGGACAAGGGCAGCAGATGCATGGGAACATCACCACCTGTAAGTTCCCCTCCAAGTCACACACCATCCTGACTTGGAACTATATCGTCATTCCTTCACTGTCACTGGGTCAAAATCCTGGAACTCCCTTCCTAACAGTACTGTGGGTGTACCTACCCCACATGGATTACAGCGGTTCAAGAAGGCAGCTCACCACCACCTTCTCAAGGGCAATTAGAGATGGGCAATAAATGCTGGCATAGCCAGTGACGCCCACATCCCATGAATGAATAAAAAAAACAAATATCTGCTTTTACTGCATTGCCAAGTTTTTGTACATAGTGAAACTTCCAAATTGTACACCTGATACCCAGTCCAGCAATATTTATATACTCAAGAGAATACAAGCCTAGGTTATGCAACCTGTCCTCATAATTTAATACTTTTAGCCCTGCTATAGTTCTGGTAAAACAACATTGCACCCCTTCCAAGGCCCTGAGGTGCAGTGCCCAGAACTGAATGCAGTTACTCCAGATGGTGGTCTAACAAGAGCTTCACATAACTGTAACATAACTTCCAGCCCCCTTGAGCTAAAGGCCAATGTTCCATGAGCCTTTTAAATTATTTTTTATATCGGTCCACTGGCTTTTACTGATTCCTGTACATGGACCCCTAAATCTCTCTATACATCTACAGTTCCTGGCTTCTAGCTTGTGAGCTGGGGTGCTGGGATGGGGAGTTGGGGAAGTAGGAGTGGGGAATCGAGAAGTGGGGAGTTGAGAAGTGGGGAATCGAGAAGTGGGGAGTTGGGGAGAGGGTAGCTGGGATGGGAAGTCAAGAGGTGGGGAGTCAAGAAGTGGGGAGCTGGGATGGGGAGTCGAAAAGTGGGGAGTCAAGAAGTGGGGAGCTGGGATGGGAAGTCGGAAAGTGGGGAGTCAGGGTGTGGGGAGCTGGGATGGGGAGTCGGGAAGTGGGGAGTCAAGAAGTGGGGAGCTGGGATGGGGAGTCGAGAAGTGGGGAGTCAGGGTGTGGGGAGGTGGGATGGGGAGTCAGGAAGTGGGGAGTCAGGGTGTGGGGAGCTGGGATGGGGAGTCGGGAAGTGGGGAGTCAAGAAGTGGGGAGCTGGGATGGGGAGTCGAGAAGTGGGGAGTCAGGGTGTGGGGAGCTGGGATGGGGAGTTGGGAAGTGGGGAGTCAAGAAGTGGGGAGCTGGGATAGGGATTCGAGAAGTGGGGAGTCAGGGTGTGGGGAGCTGGGATGGAAAGTCAGAAAGTGGGGAGTCAGGGTGTGGGGAGCTGGGATGGGGAGTCAAGAAGTGGGAAGTCATTCAAACATACGAACTAGGAGCAGAAGTAGGCCATTCGGCGCCTCTGGCCTGCTCTGCCATCAATAAGATCATGGCTGATCTGTTTGTGTTTTGAATTCCACACTCCCATCTACCCCCGATAATCTTTGATTCCCTTGCCTAACAAGAATCCATCTACCCTGCTTTAAAATTATTCAGTGATCCCGCCTCCACCACCTTCTGAGGTAGAGAGTTCCAAAGTCGCACAACCCTCTGAGAGAAAGAATTTCTCCTCATCTCTGTCCTAAAAAGAGTGACCCCTGATTTTAAAAAAGTGCCCCCTAGTTCTGGACTCACCCACAAGAGGAAACATCCTTTGCACATCCACCTTGTCAAGATCGTTTAGGATCTTATAAACTTCAATCAAGTCTCCCCTCACTCTTCTGAATTCCAGTGAAAACAAGTCCAGTCTGTCCAACCTTTCCTCATAAGACAACCTGCTCATTCCAGATATCAAACTAGTAAACCTCCTCTAAACTGTCTCCAACGCAATTACATCCTTTCTTAAATAAGGAGACCAAAACTGCACACTGTATTCGAGATGTGGTCTCGTCAATTCCCTGTATAACTGAAGTATAACATCCTTACTTTTATTTTCAATTGCTCTTGTAATAAAGGATAGCATTCCATTAGCCTTCTTTATTATTTGCTGTACTTGTATACTAACTTTTTGTGACTCATGCATGAGAACACCCAGATCCCTCTGCATCTCAGAATTCTGCAGTCATTTTCCGTTTAAGTAATACTCTGCTTTTTTATTCTTCCTGCCAAAGTGAACAATTTCCCATTTTCCCACATTATACTCCATGACTCAACCTATCTATATCAGTCTGCAACCTCTCTATGGCCTCTTCACAACATACTTTCCTACCTATCTTTGAGTCATCTGCAAATTTAGCTACCGTGCCATCGCTCCCCTCATCTAAATCATTGATATAAATTGTAAAAAGTTGAGACCCCAGCACAGACTCCTGCAGGACTCCACTCATCACATCCTGTCAATCGGAAAAGGGCCCATTTATGCATACTCTCTGTTTTTTGCCAGCCAGCCATTCTTCTATCCATGTTACCCCTGTTATGAGTCTACTTTTTTTTGGTGGGGAAATCTGCGGTGTGTCTTTAAGTCAGCAAAGAATCTATACTGTTTTAAGAACAATCAAGCCTCAGGACCTAGAGAAAGTGCATTCTGGTTGCCATTGGATACAAACAAACAAAGTGGGAATCAACCAGCTTAAAATGTGCAACACAAACAAGAAATACTCAGCGGGTCTGGCAGCATCTGTGGAAAGAGAAGCAGAGTTAACGTTTCGGGTCAGTGACCCTTCATCAGAACTGACAGATATTAGAAATGTTAAAGGTTTTAAGCAAGTAAAGCAGGGGTGGGGCAAGAGATAACAAAAGAGAAGGTCTTAAAATGTGCATCCTGGTTGCCTTGGATACAACCACTCAGAGACTAAGGTTAAATATACAATGTTGTGATTAATTTTTGAAACAAGCTGAAAAATTGGCTTTTGACAGACACAGACACACACTGTCTGCCAGCATATACTGAAGGAAATAGGAGAGCTCGCCCTCTGTCTGTTTAAACCCTATTTATTATACTCTTTCAAAATTTTAAAGAAGCTTCAAGCCAGATTAATTTCTTAAAAGAAAATAAGCAATTACTTTAACTACTGAACTGTAATTGATGAATTCATCGCTGGAGAAGAAGAGCATAATTTCAACTGCTGAACTAGACTACTGACTGTTCTACTGTTGAAGAAGCTTTTTTTCCCATCAGATGGCTGCGAGGACTTCAAGCAACCTTGGACAGTTCCACATTGGAAGATTCCACTTTGGCAGGAACGTAAATCTGCAAGGACTTTGTTACTTTTTTCAAAAAATGTTTATATCTTAGTCGTGTTTTAAAAGTTTAGTTTTCTAATAAACAGTTAATTTGTTGATCTAAAGACACCTGGTTTGGTTTGTCTCATTCAGGGGTTAATAGATGGTTCAATTCGGCTGTGGTTTTCTTTAATTTGGAAAGTTTAAAGTGATATGTTAGGCGATCTGTGGAGGGATGGGACTGAATTGACAGTGTGTTTCTCCCACCGCAATCAGAGTCATATATTTTGATTGGGGGCTTTGTCTTGAGTGGTCAGTCGTAACACTGCCTACACCATGAGCTCCAACTCTGCGCAATAACTTTTATGTGGCACCTTGTCAAATGCCTTCTGGAAATCCAAGTAAACTATGTCAACGGGCTCTCCTTTATCCATGGTGCATGTAACTCCTTCAAAGAACTCCAATAAATTAGTTAAACACGATCTCCCTTTCAGAAAGCCATGCTGACTATTCCCGATTACTTCTTTTAAGACTGTAGGATGAAGCCCATCAGGATCTGGGGACTTGTCAGCTTGAAACTCCATCAGTTTGCTCAGTATGGCTTCACTGGGTGATTGTAATTTCACCAAGGTCCTCCCTTCCTTCCACCTCCTGATTTACAGCTATTACTGGAATGTTTTTGGATCCTCTATAGTGAAGACAGAGGGGAGTGGGGCGTTGAGAAGTGGGGAGTTGGGGAGTGGGGAGTCGGGGAGTAGGGAGGTGGGAGTGGGGAGTCAAGAGTGTGGAGTCAAGAAGTGGGGAATTGAGAAGTGGGGAGGTGGGAGTGTGGAGTCGGGGAGTGCGGAGCCGGGATGTGGGGAGATGGGGCGGGGAGTCAAGAGTGGGAAGTTGGGCAGTGGGGAGTCGTGAAGTGGGGAGTCATTCGAACATACGAACTAGGAGCAGAAATAGGCCATTTGGCCCCTCTAGCCTGCTCTACCATTTAATAAGATCATGGCTGATCTGTTTCTGTCTCGAATTCCACACTCCCATCTACCCCCGCTAACCCTTGATTCCCTTGCCTAACAAGAATCTATCCACCCCCGCCTTAAAACTATTCAATGACCCCACCTCCACCACCTTCTGAGGCAGAGAGTTCCAAAATCGCACAACACTCTGAGAGAAAATATTTCTCCTCACCACTGTCCTAAAAGGGCGACCCCTAATTTTAAAACAGTGCCCCCTAGTTCTGTACTCACCCACAAGAGGAAACATCCTTTCCACATCCACCTTGTCAAGACCATTCAGGATTTTATAAACTTCAATCGTCTTCCCTCACTCTTCTAAACTCCAGTGAAAACAAGCCCAGTCTGTCCAACCTTTCCAACCCACTCATTCCAGGTATCAATCTAGTAAACCTCCTCTGAACCGCCTCCAACACATTCTGCTCCTATTTCGTATGTTCGAACGACTCCCCATTTCTCAACTCCCTACTCCTCGACTCCCCACTCTTGACTCCCCACTCCCCACTTCGGGGAGTGGGGAGTCGGGCAGTGGGGAGTCGGGGAGTGGGGAGTTGGGGAGTTGGGAGCTGGGGTGGGAAGTGGGGAGTGGGGAGTCGGGGAGTGGGGAGTTGGGGAGTTGGGGAGTGGGGAGTCGGGGAGTTGGGAGTTGGGGAGTGGGGAGTCGGGGAGTGGGGAGTCGGGGAGTGGGGAGTTGGGGAGTGGGGAGTCGGGGAGTGGGGAGCTGGGGTGGGAAGTGGGGAGTGGGGAGTCGGGGAGTGGGGAGTTGGGGAGTGGGGAGTTGGGGAGTGGGGAGTCGGGGAGTGGGGAGTTGGGGAGTTGGGAGCTGGGGTGGGAAGTCGGGAGTGGGGAGTCAGGGAGTGGGGGGGGGAGCTGGGCTGGGAAGTCAGGAGTGTGGGAGGTGGGAGTGGGAATTTGGGGAGGCAGTCACTGTGTGGGAGCCTTGCAATAAAATGCCCAGCACTTTTGAGCACTTTCACTCACTCAATAATCACGTAATGTATAGTTGTGAATTTCTGATCTGATAGTTCAGGGTCAGCAGATCCTTCCCGGATACCAACATTTTCTATTTATGCAGCTGGAATCTCTTGCTTGTGAAGCAAATCCTTTTGTTCACTTTTGGGGTTTCAGCAAAGAATGTTTAATGAAGCCTCCCATCCTGCTACATTAATCAGTGGCGCCTGTCCCCGGGTAATGAGGGCTTCCCTGTCCCAATCACAGGAAGCCTGGTTCCTGTTTACTTAGAGCTATTATCTCAGTGACCACACCTGCAAGATACTCAAATATAATCTTTATCACAGAGATTTATCTGCTGAGTACAATAATTGGGAAGAGATTTGAACAGTTGGACTCCTGATGCTAATCGTGAGGTCTGCATAAATGAACATTATAGAAGTTGAGAAGATTAAACTCCATCACAGAAACTCCCTGAGCTGCTGAATTCAGCCAATGGCTTTATTAAGAGAGTTAGCTGAACTGGATTCATAGAATGGTTAGAGCACATTCAAAATCCAAACATTAAGAAATGTCAGGGCTCTCCACAAAACCCAGAGGAAGACTGAGAGACCTCCCTCTCCCAGCCTCTGCTTCCCTCATCCCTCCCCAGCCTCCCTCCTCCAACTGCAGCCTCCAGTGTTGATTTCCCATATGCCACTTAGCACCAGATCTGAGAAAGGAAAAAGGAAACAAAGACTTTCATTTCTATAACACTTTTCATGCCCTCATGACATCCCAACGTGGTTCACAACCAATGAAGTACATTGAAGTGTAGTCACAGTAGAACTGTTGGTCATGTGGCAGCCATTTTGCACAAGGCAAGATCCCATGAACAGTAATGAGATAAATGGCCAGGTAATCTGTTTCAGTGAAGACAGTTGAGGGATAAATATTGACCCCAGGAGAAAACTCTCTGAGAATGGATTCTTCAAAGGGGTCAGTGTGCGCTGCTGAAGAGTTAAGTCTCTTTGTTCCTTTGGGTGTGGGCTTCGTGTGGGAGAGCACATTGTCAGTTAATGATCATTCTCCTCTTACTGGACAGCAACACGTCTGCTGTTTCCTGTTTTCAAAACTGTGACTGAATTTGTTTGAAACTCATTGCTCAGTCAGTGACAGGAGAGAACACAACCATGGCATTCTGTGTTCAAATCACTGCCTGGCGTAGACTGATACTGGCTCTTCTGTTGGCACCAAGTAAGTACTAAAATAACCAAACCTGTCTTTAGCAGACTCGGCACGTTAAACTATTCATGTAGTCCTGGGCAATGAGCTAATGAATACATAGCAGTCACAGTCATTGCTTCTGCTTCTCCCTTTCAGTGGAGGAGGCTGGAGCCCCAGTGATGCAGGTTCCAATTCCATTTAACTTATGAACAGGCTGTTGGGGCAATTACTCCTGATCTGGTGTCTCTGGTCTCTGGTTTTAGAGACCAATTAAAGCTCGGCCCCTAAACCAAAAGATCAGACTCACACTGCCTCATTTTCGGGAAGGCACTGCCTGAAAGAGTGGCGGACACAGATTCAATAGTAATTTTCAACAGGAAACTGGATAAATACTTGAAGAGGAAAACATTGCAGAACAATAAGAAAAAACTTGGGAAGTGGGAATAATTAGATAACTATTTAAAAGACTCAGCAAAGACAGAATGGGGTGACTGGCTACTTGCTACATTGTGAGATTTTTGTTTCGAGTAAGTGAATGCATCTGCTCTAATTCTATTCTATAATCTTTTCCAACAGAAATATTTAGAATCTGTTATTCAGAGACCCTGCATATGCTGCTCCTCCTTTGGGGGCCTTGTGATGCTGCAAAATGCTGTGTTTTTCAGAGGCTGCAGTATTTTTCTAGGGGGCTGTGTTTTCTGAGGGTGCTGTGTTTTCTGAGGGTGCTGTGCAAACTGAGGGTGCTGCGTTTATTGAGGGTGCTGTGTTTTTCCAAGGGGGCTGTGTTTTCTGAGGGTGCTGTGTTTTTCTGAGGGTGCTGTGTTTTTCGAGAGTGCTGTGTTTTCCTGAGGGTGCTGTGTTTTTACGAGGTGCTGTGTTTATTGAGGGTGCTGTGTTTTTCAGAGGGTGCTGTGTTTTTCAAGGGTGCTGTGTTTTTCCAAGGGGGCTGTGTTGTTTGATGGTGCTGTGTTTTTCAGAGGGTTCTGTGTTTTTCGAGGGTGCTGTGTTTTTCGAGGGTGCTGTGTTTTTCGAGGGTGCTGTGTTTACCGAGGGTGCTGTGTTTTCTGAGGGTGCTGTGTTTTCCGAGGGTGCCGTGCAAACTGAGGGTGCTGTGTTTATTGAGGGTGCTGTGTTTTTCCAAGGGTGCTTTGTTTTCTGAGGGTGCTGTGTCTTTGAGGGTGCTGTGTTTATTGAGGGTGCTGTGTTTTTCCAAGGGTGCTTTGTTTTCTGAGGGTGCTGTGTCTTTCTGAGGCTGCTGTATTTTTTTTAGGATGCTGTGTCTTTGAGAGTGCTGTGTTTTCCGAGGGTGCTGTGTTTTTGAGGGTGCTGTGTTTTTTGAGGGTGTTGTGTTTTCTTGAGTGTGCTGTGTTTTCTGACAATGCTGCGTTTGTTAAGGGTGCTGTGTTTTTCCAAGGGTGCTGTGTTTTCTGAGGGTACTGTGTTTCTCTGAGGGTGCTGTGTTTATTGAGGGTGCTGTGTTTTTCCGAGGAGCTGTGTTTTTGAGGGTGCTGTGTTTTCTGAGGGTGCTGTGTTTTCTGAGGGTGCTGTATTTTTTGAGGGTGATGTGTTTTCCGAGGGTGCTGTCTTTATCGAGAGTGCTGTGTTTTTGGGGGTGATGTATTTTTCTGAGGGTGATGTATTTTTCTGAGGGTGCTGTGTTTTCTGAGGGTACAGTGTTTTTGGGGGTGATGTATTTTTCTGAGGATGCTATGTTTTCTGAGGGTATTGTGTTTTTCTGAGGGTGCTGTGTTTTCTGAGGGTACTGTGTTTATTGAGGGTGCTGTGTTTTAGGGGGTGATGTATTTTTCTGAGGATGCAATGTTTTCTGAGGGTATTGATTTTTCTGAGGGTGCTGTGTTTTTGGGGGTGATGTATTTTTCTGAGGGTGATGTATTTTTCTGAGGGTATTGTGTTTTCTGAGGGTGTTGTGTTTTTCTAAGGGTGCTATGTTTATTGAGAGTGCTGTGTTTTCTGAGGGTACTGTATTTTTCTGAGGGTGCTGTGTTTTTGGGGGTGATGTATTTTTCTGAGGATGCTATGTTTTCTGAGGGTATTGTGTTTTTCTGAGGGTGCTGTGTTTTTGGGGGTGATGTATTTTTCTGAGGGTGATGTATTTTTCTGAGGGTACTGTGTTTTCTGAGGGTGTTGTGTTTTTCTGAGGGTGCTATGTTTATTGAGAGTGCTGTGTTTTCTGAGGGTACTGTGTTTTTCTGAGGGTGCTGTGTTTTTGGGGGCGATGTATTTTTCTGAGGATGCTATGTTTTCTGAGGGTATTGTGTTTTTCTGAGGGTGCTGTGTTTTCTGAGGGTACTGTGTTTATTGAGGGTGCTGTGCTTTTGGGGGTGATGTATTTTTCTGAGGGTGTTGTGTTTTTCTGAGGTTGCTGTGTTTATTGAGAGTGCTGTGTTTTTCTGAGGATGCAATGTTTTCTGAGTGTGTCGTGTTTTTCTGAGGGTGCTGTGTTTTCTGAGGGTACTATGTTTTTCTGAGGGTGCTGTTTTTTTGGGGGTGATGTATTTTTCTGAGGGTGATGTGTTTTTCTGAGGGTGCTGTGTTTTCTGAGGGTGTTGTGTTTTTCTGAGGGTGCTATGTTTATTGAGGGTGCTGTGTTTTCATGAGGGTGTTGTGTTTTTCTGAGGGTGCTATGTTTATTGAGGGTGCTGTGTTTTTCTGAGGTTGTTGTATTTTTCTGAGGGTGCTGTGTTTTTCTGAGGGTGCTGTGTTTTCTGAGGGTGTTGTGTTTTTCTGAGGGTGCCGTGTTTTCTGAGATTACTGTGTTTTTCTGAGGGTGCTGTGTTTTTGGAGGTGATGTATTTTTCTGAGGATGCGATGTTTTCTGAGGGTATTGTGTTTTTCTGAGGGTGCTGTGTTTTTGGGGGTACTGTGTTTTGGGGGGTACTGCGTTTTTGGGGGTGCTGTGTTTTTCTGAGGGTGATCTATGAAGGGTTGAGATTGGTTGAGGGGATAAATGTTTCCCACTAAAGGGAAAGCCAGTTTTTTGGAGTGGTTTTAGGGTTGGAGCAGGTGGGAAAATTCCACCTGAGATTGGAGGAGGTGGTCAGGTCCAAATTTCATATCATTGTGTTGGCTGAAGAAGTAAAGCAGGTGCCATTGACAGACAGACAGTGGGACAGACTGACAGGGATAGACAGACTGACATTGTGACAGAGAGACAGACAGTGGGACAGACAGACAGTGTGACAGACTGACAGGGATAGACAGACTGACATTGTGACAGAGAGACAGACAGTGGGACAGACAGACAGTGTGACAGACTGACAGGGATAGACAGACTGACATTGTGACAGAGAGACAGACAGTGGGACAGACAGACAGTGTGACAGACTGACAGGGATAGACAGACTGACATTGTGACAGAGAGACAGACAGTGGAACAGACAGACAGTGTGACAGACTGACAGGGATAGACAGACTGACATTGTGACAGAGAGACAGACAGTGGGACAGACAGACAGTGTGACAGACTGACAGGGATAGACAGACTGACATTGTGACAGAGAGACAGACAGTGGAACAGACAGACAGTGTGACAGACTGACAGGGATAGACAGACTGACATTGTGACAGAGAGACAGACAGTGGGACAGACAGACAGTGTGACAGACTGACAGGGATAGACAGACTGACATTGTGACAGAGAGACAGACAGTGGGACAGACAGACAGTGTGACAGACTGACAGGGATAGACAGACTGACATTGTGACAGAGAGACAGACAGTGGGACAGACAGACAGCGTGACAGACTGACAGGGATAGACAGACTGACATTGTGACAGAGAGACAGACAGTGGGACAGACTGACAGGGATAGACAGACTGACAGACAGCCGGATGACAGACAGACAGTGGGATGGACAGACAGGGATAGACAGACAGACAGGGGTAGACAGACAGACAGAAGAACAGATGGACAGACAGGCGATGGGACAGACTGACAGGGATAGACAGATGGATGGGCAGACAGACAGACAGGTAGAGGGGTAGGCAGACAGTTAGATGAATAGATGGAAGGATAGACTGAGCGCAATAAGAGATCCAGCAGCAGGTTCTGAGTGAATACCGGGAGCTGCCGTACAGGAAGCAAGATGAGCTGGGCTTCTGTGCACCTGCAGCCAGCTTCAGGGATGTACTGAGCCAAGGATGGTGGTGGAATCCCACACGGAAAAGGAGAACCTTCAGCATCGCAAACAAGTGCCTGTCAGTGTTTGTGCAGCTGTGTGGGGCATTGGGATGATACATGCTCCAACTGGGGAACTGAGGCAGGCTCTTGGTCGCACTAGAATGGGAATTTTTTGACAGACTGCACTGTCCAATCTCTGAGCAGTGAGTGAACCCCAGCCCATTCTACCATCATTGCCTAAAATTCATTCAACTGGGAAGCTGAAACAGGAACAGAAGCTGCATGTAATGAATTGGCAAGGAATCGGGGCAGCTTTTACAGCAATGATAAAATGTTCTATTCTTGGAAGTGTTGCCAATGTTTCCATCTCTGATTCTGATCCTTTCTCCATCCGTCTCCCAGTCTCTCCTCATTTTACAATTGTGATGAGGAGAATTTCTTTCACTTAGAAGGTTGTGAATCCTTGGAATTCTCTACAACAGAGAGTTGTGGATGCTCCATCGTTGAGTATATGTAAGGCTGGGATAGATAGATTTTTGGTCGCTCAGGGAATCAAAGGATATATGGAGTGGACGGGAAATTGAGGCAAATGATCAGTGAAGATCGTATTGAATGACAGAACAGCTCAATGGGCCGATTAGTAAGCCCGCTCCTATTTCTTATGTTCTTATGTTCTCTGTCCCACTGTCATTCTCCCAGTCACTCCTCTGTCCCACTGTCACTCTCCCAGTTCCTCCTCTGTCCCACTGTCACTCTCCCAGTTCCTCCTCTGTCCCACTGTCACTCTCCCAGTCACTCCTCTGTCCCACTGTCACTCTCCCAGTTCCTCCTCTGTCCCACTGTCACTCTCCCAGTCACTCCTCTGTCCCACTGTCATTCTCCCAGTCACTCCTCTGTCCCACTGTCACTCTCCCAGTTCCTCCTCTGTCCCACTGTCACTCTCCCAGTTCCTCCTCTGTCCCACTGTCACTCTCCCAGTTCCTCCTCTGTCCCACTGTCACTCTCCCAGTCATTCCTCTGTCCCACTGTCATTCTCCCGGTCACTCCTCTGTCCCACTGTCACTCTCCCAATTCCTCCTCTGTCCCACTGTCATTCTCCCAGTTCCTCTTCTGTCCCACTGTCACTCTCCCAGTCACTCCTGTGTCCCACTGTCACTCTCCCAGTTCCTCCTCTGTCCCACTTTCACTCTCCCAGTCACTCTCTGTCCCACTGTCACTCTCCCAGTCCCTCCTCTGTCCCACTGTCACTCTCCCAATTCCTCCTCTGTCCCACTGTCACTCTCCCAGTCACTCCTCTGTCCCACTGTCACTCCCCCAGTCACTCCTCTGTCCCACTGTCACTCTCCCAATTCCTCCTCTGTCCCACTGTCACTCTCCCAATTCCTCCTCTGTCCCACTGTCATTCTCCCAGTTCCTCCACTGTCCCACTGTCACTCTCCCAGTCACTCCTCTGCCCCACTGTCACTGTCCCAGTCACTCCTCTGTCCCACTGACACTCTCCCAGTTCCTCCTCATTCCCACTGTCACACCCCCAGTCACTCCTCTGTCCCACTGTCACTCTCCCAATTCCTCCTCTGTCCCACTGTCACTCTCCCAGTTCCTCCTCTGTCCCACTGTCACTCTCCCAGTTCCTCCTCTGTCCCACTGTCACTCTCCCAGTCACTCCTCTGTCCCACTGTCACTCTCCAGTCCCTCCTCTGACCCACTGTCACTCTCCCAGTCATTCGTCTGTCCCACAGTCACTCTCCCAGTTCCTCCTCTGTCCCACCGTCACTCTCCCAGTCACTCCTCTGTCCCACTGTTACTCTCCCAGTCACTCCTCTGTCCACTGTCACTCTCCCAGTCATTCCTCTGTCCCACAGTCACTCTCCCAGTTCCTCCTCTGTCCCACTGTCACTCTCCCAGTCTGTCCTCTGTCCCACTGTCACTCTCCCAGTCAGTCCTCTGTCCCACTGTCACTCTCCCAGTTCCTCCTCTGTCCCACTGTCACTCTCCCAGTCACTCCTCTGTCCCACTGTCACTCTCCCAGTTCCTCCTCTAACCCACTGTCACTCTCCCAGTTCCTCCTCCATCCCACTGTCACTCTCCCAGTTCCTCCTCTGTCCCACTGTCACTCTCCCAGTCCCTCCTCTGTCCCACTGTCACTCTCCCAGTCATTCCTCTGTCCCACTGTCACTTTCCCAGTCACTCCTCTGTCCCACTGTCACTCTCCCAGTCCCTCCTCTGTCCCACTGTCACTCTCCCAGTCATTCCTCTGTCCCACTGTCACTCTCCCAGTCACTCCTCTGTCCACTATCACTCTTCCAGTCATTCCTCTGTCCCACAGTCACTCTCCCAGTTCCTCCTCTGTCCCACTGTCACTCTCCCAGTTCCTCCTCTGTCCCACTGTCACTCTCCCAATCAGTCCTCTGTCCCACTGGCACTCTCCCAGTCACTCCTCTGTCCCACTGTCACTCTCCCAGTTCCTCCTCTGACACACTGTCACTCTCCCAGTCACTCCTCTGTCCCACTCACTCTCCCAGTTCCTCCTCTATCCCACTGGCACTCTCCCAGTTCCTCCTCTATCCCACTGTCACTCTCCCAGTTCCTCCTCTGTCCCACTGTCACTCTCCCAGCCCCTCCTCTGTCCCACTGTCACTCTCCCAGTTTCTCCTCTGTCCCACTGTCACTCTCCCAGTCATTCCTCTGTCCCACTGTCACTCTCCCACTCAGTCCTCTGTCCCACTGTCACTCTCCCAGTCCCTCCTCTGTCCCACTGTCACTCTCCCAGTCACTCCTCTGTCCCACTGTCACTCTCCCAGTCATTCCTCTGTCCCACTGTCACTCTCCCGGTCACTCCTCTGTCCCACTGTCACTCTCCCAATTATTCCTCTGTCCCACTGTCATTCTCCCAGTTCCTCCTCTGTCCCACTGTCACTCTCCCAGTCACTCCTCTGTCCCACTGTCACTCTCCCAGTTCCTCCTCTGTCCCACTGTCACTCTCCCAGTCACTCTCTGTCCCACTGTCACTCTCCCAGTCCCTCATCTGTCCCACTGTCACTCTCCCAATTCCTCCTCTGTCCCACTGTCACTCTCCCAGTCACTCCTCTGTCCCACTGTCACTCCCCCAGTCACTCTCTGTCCCACTGTCACTCTCCCAGTCCCTCATCTGTCCCACTGTCACTCTCCCAATTCCTCCTCTGTCCCACTGTCACTCTCCCAGTCACTCCTCTGTCCCACTGTCACTCCCCCAGTCACTCCTCTGTCCCACTGTCACTCTCCCAGTCACTCCTCTGCCCCACTGTCACTGTCCCAGTCACTCCTCTGTCCCACTGTCACTCTCCCAGTTCCTCCTCTTTCCCACTGTCACTCCCCCAGTCACTCCTCTGTCCCACTGTCACTCTCCCAATTCCTCCTCTGTCCCACTGTCACTCTCCCAGTTCCTCCTCTGTCCCACTGTCACTCTCCCAGTTCCTCCTCTGTCCCACTGTCACTCTCCCAGTCACTCCTCTGTCCCACTGTCACTATCCCAATCACTCCTCTGTCCCCCTGTCACTCTCCCAGTCCCTCCTCTGTCCCACTGTCACTCTCCCAGTCATTCCTCTGTCCCACTGTCACTCTCCCAGTCCCTCCTCTGTCCCACTGTCACTCTCCCAGTCACTCCTCTGTCCCACTGTCACTCTCCCAGTTCCTCCTCTGTCCCACTGTCACTCTCCCAGTCCCTCCTCTGTCCCACTGTCACTCTCCCAGTTCCTCCTCTGTCCCACTGTCACTCTCCCAGTCATTCCTCTGTCCCACTGTCACTCTCCCAGTCACTCCTCTGTCCCACTGTCACTCTCCCAGTCATTCCTCTGTCCCACTGTCACTTTCCCAGTCCCTACTCTGTCCCGTTGTCACTCTCCCAGTCCCAATCTGTCCCACTGTGACTCTCCCAGTCACTCCTCTGTCCCACTGTCACTCTCCCAGTCATTCCTCTGTCCCACAGTCACTCTCCCAGTTCCTCCTCTGTCCCACTGACACTCTCCCAGTCAGTCCTCTGTCCCACTGTCACTCTCCCAGTTCCTCCTCTGTCCCACTGTCACTCTCCCAGTCACTCCTCTGTCCCACTGTCACTCTCCTAGTCATTCCTCTGTCCCACTGTCACTCTCCCAGTCATTCCTCAGTCCGTGTCACTCTCCCAGTCATTCCTCTGTCCCACTGTCACTCTCCCAGTTCCTCCTCAGTCCCACTGTCACTCTCCTAGTCATTCCTCTGTCCCACTGTCACTCTCCCAGTCATTCCTCATTCCAAGTGTCACTCTCCCAGTCATTCCTCAGTCCCACTGTCACTCTCCTAGTCATTCCTCTGTCCCACTGTCACTCTCCCAGTCATTCCTCAGTCCAAGTGTCACTCTCCCAATCATTCCTCTGTCCCACTGTCACTCTCCTAGTCATTCCTCTGTCCCACTGTCACTCTCCCAGTCATTCCTCAGTCCAAGTGTCACTCTCCCAGTCATTCCTCTGTCCCTCTGTCACTCTCCAGTTCCTCTTCTGTCCCACTGTCACTCTCCCAGTCACTCCTCTGTCCCACTGTTACTCTGCCAGTCCCTCCTCTGTCCCACTGTCACTCTCCCAATTCCTCCTCTGTCCCACTGTCACTCTCCCAGTTCCTCCTCTGTCCACTGTCACTCTCCCAGTTCCTCCTCTGTCCCACTGTCACTCTCCCAGTCATTCCTCTGTCCCACTGTCACTCTCCCGGTCACTCCCCTATCCCACTGTCACTCTCCCAGTCACTCCTCTGTTCCACTGTCAATCTCCCAGTCACTCCTCTGTCCCACTGTCACTCTCCCAGTCCCTCATCTGTCGCACTGTCACTCTCCCAGTTTCTCCTCTATCCCACTGTCACTCTCCAGTCCCTCCTCTGTCCCACTTTCACTCTCCCAGTTCCTCCTCTGTCCCACTGTCACTCTCCCAGTCATTCCTCTGCCCCACTGTCACTCTCCCAGTCACTCCTCTTTCGCACTGTCCCTCTCCCAGTCACTCCTCTGTCCCACTGTCACTCTCCCAGTCATTCCTCTGTCCCACTCACTCTCCCAGGCACTCCTCTGACCCACTGTCAGTCTCCCAGTTCCCCCTCTGTCCCACTGTCACTCTCCCAGTCATTCCTCTGTCCCACTGTCACTCTCCCAGTCATTCCTCTGTCCAACTGTCACTCTCCCAGTTCTTCCTCGGTCCCACTGTCACTCTCCCAGTTCCTCCTCTGTCCTCCTGTCACTTTCCCAGTCATTCCTCTGTCCCACTGTCACTCTCTTAGTTCCTCCTCTGTCCCACTATAACTCTCCCAGTCACTCCTCTGTCCCACTGTCACTCTCCAGTCCCTCCTCTGTCCCACTGTCACTCTCCCAGTCATTCCTCTGTCCCACTGTCACTCTTCCAGTTCCTCCTCTGTCCCACTGTCACTCTCCCAATCACTCCTCTGTCCCACTGGCACTCTCCCAGTTCCTCATCTGTCCCACTGTCACTCTCCAGTCCCTCCTTTGTCCCACTGTCACTCGCCCAGTCATTCCTCTGTCCCACTGTCACTCTCCCAGTCCCTCCTCTGTCCCACTGTCACTCTCCCAGTCATTCCTCTGTCCCACTGTCACTCTCCCAGTCACTCCTCTGTCCCACTGTCACTCTCCCAGTTCCCCCTCTGTCACACTGTCACTCTCCCAGTCATTCCTCTGTTCAACTGTCACTCTCCCAGTCATTCCTCTGTCCCACTGTCACTCTCCCAGTCCCTCCTCTGTCCCACTGTCACTCTCCCAGTCACTCCTCTGTCCCACTGTCACTCTCCCAGTTCCTCCTCTGTCCCACTGTCACTCTCCCAGTCCCTCCTCTGTCCCACTGTCACTCTCCCAGTTCCTCCTCTGTCCCACTGTCACTCTCCCAGTCATTCCTCTGTCCCACTGTCACTCTCCCAGTCACTCCTCTGTCCCACTGTCACTCTCCCAGTCATTCCTCTGTCCCACTGTCACTTTCCCAGTCCCTACTCTGTCCCGTTGTCACTCTCCCAGTCCCAATCTGTCCCACTGTGACTCTCCCAGTCACTCCTCTGTCCCACTGTCACTCTCCCAGTCATTCCTCTGTCCCACAGTCACTCTCCCAGTTCCTCCTCTGTCCCACTGACACTCTCCCAGTCAGTCCTCTGTCCCACTGTCACTCTCCCAGTTCCTCCTCTGTCCCACTGTCACTCTCCCAGTCACTCCTCTGTCCCACTGTCACTCTCCTAGTCATTCCTCTGTCCCACTGTCACTCTCCCAGTCATTCCTCAGTCCGTGTCACTCTCCCAGTCATTCCTCTGTCCCACTGTCACTCTCCCAGTTCCTCCTCAGTCCCACTGTCACTCTCCTAGTCATTCCTCTGTCCCACTGTCACTCTCCCAGTCATTCCTCATTCCAAGTGTCACTCTCCCAGTCATTCCTCAGTCCCACTGTCACTCTCCTAGTCATTCCTCTGTCCCACTGTCACTCTCCCAGTCATTCCTCAGTCCAAGTGTCACTCTCCCAATCATTCCTCTGTCCCACTGTCACTCTCCTAGTCATTCCTCTGTCCCACTGTCACTCTCCCAGTCATTCCTCAGTCCAAGTGTCACTTTCCCAGTCATTCCTCTGTCCCTCTGTCACTCTCCAGTTCCTCTTCTGTCCCACTGTCACTCTCCCAGTCACTCCTCTGTCCCACTGTTACTCTGCCAGTCCCTCCTCTGTCCCACTGTCACTCTCCCAATTCCTCCTCTGTCCCACTGTCACTCTCCCAGTTCCTCCTCTGTCCACTGTCACTCTCCCAGTTCCTCCTCTGTCCCACTGTCACTCTCCCAGTCATTCCTCTGTCCCACTGTCACTCTCCCGGTCACTCCCCTATCCCACTGTCACTCTCCCAGTCACTCCTCTGTTCCACTGTCAATCTCCCAGTCACTCCTCTGTCCCACTGTCACTCTCCCAGTCCCTCATCTGTCGCACTGTCACTCTCCCAGTTTCTCCTCTATCCCACTGTCACTCTCCAGTCCCTCCTCTGTCCCACTTTCACTCTCCCAGTTCCTCCTCTGTCCCACTGTCACTCTCCCAGTCATTCCTCTGCCCCACTGTCACTCTCCCAGTCACTCCTCTTTCGCACTGTCCCTCTCCCAGTCACTCCTCTGTCCCACTGTCACTCTCCCAGTCATTCCTCTGTCCCACTCACTCTCCCAGGCACTCCTCTGACCCACTGTCAGTCTCCCAGTTCCCCCTCTGTCCCACTGTCACTCTCCCAGTCATTCCTCTGTCCCACTGTCACTCTCCCAGTCATTCCTCTGTCCAACTGTCACTCTCCCAGTTCTTCCTCGGTCCCACTGTCACTCTCCCAGTTCCTCCTCTGTCCTCCTGTCACTTTCCCAGTCATTCCTCTGTCCCACTGTCACTCTCTTAGTTCCTCCTCTGTCCCACTATAACTCTCCCAGTCACTCCTCTGTCCCACTGTCACTCTCCAGTCCCTCCTCTGTCCCACTGTCACTCTCCCAGTCATTCCTCTGTCCCACTGTCACTCTTCCAGTTCCTCCTCTGTCCCACTGTCACTCTCCCAATCACTCCTCTGTCCCACTGGCACTCTCCCAGTTCCTCATCTGTCCCACTGTCACTCTCCAGTCCCTCCTTTGTCCCACTGTCACTCGCCCAGTCATTCCTCTGTCCCACTGTCACTCTCCCAGTCCCTCCTCTGTCCCACTGTCACTCTCCCAGTCATTCCTCTGTCCCACTGTCACTCTCCCAGTCACTCCTCTGTCCCACTGTCACTCTCCCAGTTCCCCCTCTGTCACACTGTCACTCTCCCAGTCATTCCTCTGTTCAACTGTCACTCTCCCAGTTCCTCCTCGGTCCCACTGTCACTCTCCCAGTTCCTCCTCTGGCCCACTGTCACTCTCCCAGTCACTCCTCTGTCCCACTGTCACTCTCCCAGTTCCTCCTCTGTCCCACTGTCACTCTCCCAGTCCCTCGTCTGTCCCACTGTCACTCTCCCAGTCATTCCTCCTTCCTACTGTCACTCTCTTAGTTCCTCCTCTGTCCCACTATCACTCTCCCAGTCATTCCTCTGTCCCACTGTCACTCTCCCATTTCCTCCTCTGTCCCACTGTCACTCTCCCAGTTCCTCCTCTGTCCCACTGTCACTCTCCCAGTCATTCCTCTGTCCCACTGTCACTCTCCCAGTCATTCCTCTGTCCCACTGTCACTCTCCCATTTTCTCCTCTGTCCCACTGTCACTCTCCCTGTCCCTCCTCTGTCCCACTGTCACTCTCTCCCAGTCACTCCTCTGCCCCACTGTCACTCTCCCAGTCACTCCTCAGTCCCACTGTCACTCTCCTAGTCATTCCTCTGTCACACTGTCACTCTCCCAGTCATTCCTCAGTCCGTGTCACTCTCCCAGTCATTCCTCTGTCCCATGTCACACTCCCAGTTCCTCCTCTGTCCCACGGTCACTCTCCCAGTTCCTCCTCTGTCCCACTGTCACTCTCCCAGTCATTCGGCTGTCGCACGGTCACTCTCCCATTTCCTCCTCTGTCCCACTGTCACTCTCCAGTTCCTCTTCTGTCCCACTGTCACTCTCCTAGTCACTCCTCTGTCCCACTGTCACTCTCCTAGTCATTCCTCTGTCCCACTGTCACTCTCCCAGTCATTCCTCAGTCCAAGTGTCACTCTCCCAGTCATTCCTCTGTCCCACTGTCACTCTCCCAGTTCCTCCTCTGTCCCACTGTCACTCTCCTAGTCATTCCTCTGTCCCACTGTCACTCTCCCAGTCATTCCTCAGTCCAAGTGTCACTCTCCCAGTCATTCCTCAGTCCCACTGTCACTCTCCTAGTCATTCCTCTGTCCCACTGTCACTCTCCCAGTCATTCCTCAGTCCAAGTGTCACTCTCCCAGTCATTCCTCTGTCCCACTGTCACTCTCCAGTTCCTCTTCTGTCCCACTGTCACTCTCCCAGTCACTCCTCTGTCCCACTGTCACTCTGCCAGTCCCTCCTCTGTCCCACTGTCACTCTCCCAATTCCTCCTCTGTCCCACTGTCACTCTCCCAATTCCTACTCTGTCCCACTGTCACTCTCCCAGTTCCTCCTCTGTCCCACTGTCACTCTCCCAGTCATTCCTCTATCCCACTGTCACTCTCCCGCTCACTCCCCTATCCCACTGTCACTCTCCCAGTCACTCCTCTGTTCCACTGTCACTCTCCCAGTCACTCCTCTGTCCCACTGTCACTCTCCCAGTCCCTCATCTGTCGCACTGTCACTCTCCCAGTTTCTCCTCTATCCCACTGTCACTCTCCAGTCCCTCCTCTGTCCCACTTTCACTCTCCCAGTTCCTCCTCTGTCCCACTGTCACTCTCCCAGTCATTCCTCTGCCCCACTGTCACTCTCCCAGTCACTCCTCTTTCGCACTGTCACTCTCCCAATCACTCCTCTGTCCCACTGGCACTCTCCCAGTTCCTCATCTCTCCCACTGTCACTCTCCAGTCCCTCCTTTGTCCCACTGTCACTCTCCCAGTCATTCCTCTGTCCCACTGTCACTCTCCCAGTCATTCCTCAGTCCCACTGTCACGCTCCTAGTCATTCCTCTGTCCCACTGTCACTCTCCCAGTCATTCCTCAGTCCAAGTGTCACTCTCCCAGTCATTCGTCTGTCCCTCTGTCACTCTCCAGTTCCTCTTCTGTCCCACTGTCACTCTCCCAGTCACTCCTCTGTCCCACTGTCATTCTGCCAGTCATTCCTCTTTCGCACTGTCCCTCTCCCAGTCACTCCTCTGTCCCACTGTCACTCTCCCAGTCATTCCTCTGTCCCACTGTCACTCTCCCAGTCACTCCTCTGTCCCACTGTCACTCTCCAGTCCCTCCTTTGTCCCACTGTCACTCTCCCATTCATTCCTCTGTCCCACAGGCACTCTCCCAGTCCCTCCTCTGTCCCACTGTCACTCTCCCAGTCACTCCTCTGTCCCACTGTCACTCTCCCAGTTCCCCCTCTGTCCCACTGTCACTCTCACAGTCATTCCTCTGTCCCACTGTCACTCTCCCAGTCATTCCTCTGTCCAACTGTCACTCTCCCAGTTCCTCCTCTGTCCTCCTGTCACTCTCCCAGTCATTCCTCTGTCCCACTGTCACTCTCTTAGTTCCTCCTCTGTCCCACTATAACTCTCCCAGTCACTCCTCTGTCCCACTGTCACTCTCCAGTCCCTCCTCTGTCCCACTGTCACTCTCCCAGTCATTCCTCTGTCCCACTGTCACTCTTCCAGTTCCTCCTCTGTCCCACTGTCACTCTCCCAATCACTCCTCTGTCCCACTGGCACTCTCTCAGTTCCTCATCTGTCCCACTGTCACTCTCCCAGTCATTCCTCTGTCCCACAGGCACTCTCCCAGTCCCTCCTCTGTCCCACTATAACTCTCCCAGTCACTCCTCTGTCCCACTGTCACTCTCCAGGCCCTCCTCTGTCCCACTGTCACTCTCCCAGTCATTCCTCTGTCCCACTGTCACTCTTCCAGTTCCTCCTCTGTCCCACTGTCACTCTCCCAATCACTCCTCTGTCCCACTGGCACTCTCTCAGTTCCTCCTCTGTCCCACTGTCACTCTCCCAGTTCCTCCTCTGTCCCACTGTCACTCTCCCAGTTCCTCCTCTGTCCCACTGTCACTCTCCCAGTCATTCCTCTGTCCCACTGTCACTCTCCCGGTCACTCCCCTATCCCACTGTCACTCTCCCAGTCACTCCTCTGTTCCACTGTCACTCTCCCAGTCACTCCTCTGTCCCACTTTCACTCTCCCAGTCCCTCATCTGTCGGACTGTCACTCTCCCAGTTTCTCCTCTATCCCACTGTCACTCTCCAGTCCCTCCTCTGTCCCACTGTCACTCTCCCAGTTCCTCCTCTGTCCAACTGTCACTCTCCCAGTCATTCCTCTGCCCCACTGTCACTCTCCCAGTCACTCCTCTTTCGCACTGTCCCTCTCCCAGTCACTCCTCTGTCCCACTGTCACTCTCCCAGTCATTCCTCTGTCCCACTCACTCTCCCAGGCACTCCTCTGACCCACTGTCAGTCTCCCAGTTCCCCCCTGTCCCACTGTCACTCTCCCAGTCATTCCTCTGTCCCACTGTCACTCTCCCAGTCATTCCTCTGTCCAACTGTCACTCTCCCAGTTCTTCCTCGGTCCCACTGTCACTCTCCCAGTTCCTCCTCTGTCCTCCTGTCACTTTCCCAGTCATTCCTCTGTCCCACTGTCACTCTCTTAGTTCCTCCTCTGTCCCACTATAACTCTCCCAGTCACTCCTCTGTCCCACTGTCACTCTCCAGTCCCTCCTCTGTCCCACTGTGACTCTCCCAGTCATTCCTCTGTCCCACTGTCACTCTTCCAGTTCCTCCTCTGTCCCACTGTCACTCTCCCAATCACTCCTCTGTCCCACTGGCACTCTCCCAGTTCCTCATCTGTCCCACTGTCACTCTCCAGTCTCTCCTTTGTCCCACTGTCACTCGCCCAGTCATTCCTCTGTCCCACTGTCACTCTCCCAGTCCCTCCTCTGTCCCACTGTCACTCTCCCAGTCATTCCTCTGTCCCACTGTCACTCTCCCAGTCACTCCTCTGTCCCACTGTCACTCTCCCAGTTCCCCCTCTGTCACACTGTCACTCTCCCTGTCATTCCTCTGTTCAACTGTCACTCTCCCAGTTCCTCCTCGGTCCCACTGTCACTCTCCCAGTTCCTCCTCTGGCCCACTGTCACTCTCCCAGTCACTCCTCTGTCCCACTGTCACTCTCCCAGTTCCTCCTCTGTCCCACTGTCACTCTCCCAGTCCCTCGTCTGTCCCACTGTCACTCTCCCAGTCATTCCTCCTTCCTACTGTCACTCTCTTAGTTCCTCCTCTGTCCCACTATCACTCTCCCAGTCACTCCTCTGTCCCACTGTCAGTCTCCCAGTTCCTCCTCTGTCCCACTGTCACTCTCCCAGTCCCTCGTCTGTCCCACTGTCACTCTCCCAGTCATTCCTCCTTCCTACTGTCACTCTCTTAGTTCCTCCTCTGTCCCACTATCACTCTCCCAGTCACTCCTCTGTCCCACTGTCACTCTCCCTGTTCCTCCTCTGTCCCACGGTCACTCTCCCAGTTCCTCCTCTGTCCCACTGTCACTCTCCCAGTCATTCGTCTGTACCACTGTCACTCTCCCATTTCCTCCTCTGTCCCACTGTCACTCTCCCAGTTCCTCCTCTGTCCCACTGTCACTCTCCCAGTCATTCCTCTGTCCCACTGTCACTCTCCCAGTCATTCCTCTGTCCCACTGTCACTCTCCCATTTTCTCCTCTGTCCCACTGTCACTCTCCCTGTCCCTCCTCTGTCCCACTGTCACTCTCTCCCAGTCACTCCTCTGCCCCACTGTCACTCTCCCAGTCACTCCTCAGTCCCACTGTCACTCTCCTAGTCATTCCTCTGTCCGTGTCACTCTCCCAGTCATTCCTCTGTCCCACTGTCACTCTCCCAGTCATTCCTCTGTCCCACTGTCACTCTCCCATTTTCTCCTCTGTCCCACTGTCACTCTCCCTGTCCCTCCTCTGTCCCACTGTCACTCTCTCCCAGTCACTCCTCTGCCCCACTGTCACTCTCCCAGTCACTCCTCAGTCCCACTGTCACTCTCCCAGTCATTCCTCAGTCCGTGTCACTCTCCCAGTCATTCCTCTGTCCCATGTCACACTCCCAGTTCCTCCTCTGTCCCACTGTCACTCTCCCAGTCATTCGGCTGTCGCACGGTCACTCTCCCATTTCCTCCTCTGTCCCACTGTCACTCTCCAGTTCCTCTTCTGTCCCACTGTCACTCTCCTAGTCACTCCTCTGTCCCACTGTCACTCTCCTAGTCATTCCTCTGTCCCACTGTCACTCTCCCAGTCATTCCTCAGTCCAAGTGTCACTCTCCCAGTCATTCCTCTGTCCCACTGTCACTCTCCCAGTTCCTCCTCTGTCCCACTGTCACTCTCCTAGTCATTCCTCTGTCCCACTGTCACTCTCCCAGTCATTCCTCAGTCCAAGTGTCACTCTCCCAGTCATTCCTCAGTCCCACTGTCACTCTCCTAGTCATTCCTCTGTCCCACTGTCACTCTCCCAGTCATTCCTCAGTCCAAGTGTCACTCTCCCGACATTCCTCTGTCCCACTGTCACTCTCCAGTTCCTCTTCTGTCCCACTGTCACTCTCCCAGTCACTCCTCTGTCCCACTGTCACTCTGCCAGTCCCTCCTCTGTCCCACTGTCACTCTCCCAATTCCTCCTCTGTCCCACTGTCACTCTCCCAATTCCTACTCTGTCCCACTGTCACTCTCCCAGTTCCTCCTCTGTCCCACTGTCACTCTCCCAGTCATTCCTCTATCCCACTGTCACTCTCCCAGTCACTCCTCTGTTCCACTGTCACTCTCCCAGTCACTCCTCTGTCCCACTGTCACTCTCCCAGTCCCTCATCTGTCGCACTGTCACTCTCCCAGTTTCTCCTCTATCCCACTGTCACTCTCCAGTCCCTCCTCTGTCCCACTTTCACTCTCCCAGTTCCTCCTCTGTCCCACTGTCACTCTCCCAGTCATTCCTCTGCCCCACTGTCACTCTCCCAGTCACTCCTCTTTCGCACTGTCACTCTCCCAATCACTCCTCTGTCCCACTGGCACTCTCCCAGTTCCTCATCTCTCCCACTGTCACTCTCCAGTCCCTCCTTTGTCCCACTGTCACTCTCCCAGTCATTCCTCTGTCCCACTGTCACTCTCCCAGTCATTCCTCAGTCCCACTGTCACGCTCCTAGTCATTCCTCTGTCCCACTGTCACTCTCCCAGTCATTCCTCAGTCCAAGTGTCACTCTCCCAGTCATTCCTCTGTCCCTCTGTCACTCTCCAGTTCCTCTTCTGTCCCACTGTCACTCTCCCAGTCACTCCTCTGTCCCACTGTCATTCTGCCAGTCCCTCCTCTGTCCCACTGTCACTCTCCCAATTCCTCCTCTGTCCCACTGTCACTCTCCCAGTTCCTCCTCTGTCCCACTGTCACTCTCCCAGTTCCTCCTCTGTCCTCCTGTCACTTTCCCAGTCATTCCTCTGTCCCACTGTCACTCTCTTAGTTCCTCCTCTGTCCCACTATAACTCTCCCAGTCACTCCTCTGTCCCACTGTCACTCTCCAGTCCCTCCTCTGTCCCACTGTCACTCTCCCAGTCATTCCTCTGTCCCACTGTCACTCTTCCAGTTCCTCCTCTGTCCCACTGTCACTCTCCCAATCACTCCTCTGTCCCACTGGCACTCTCCCAGTTCCTCATCTGTCCCACTGTCACTCTCCAGTCTCTCCTTTGTCCCACTGTCACTCGCCCAGTCATTCCTCTGTCCCACTGTCACTCTCCCAGTCCCTCCTCTGTCCCACTGTCACTCTCCCAGTCATTCCTCTGTCCCACTGTCACTCTCCCAGTCACTCCTCTGTCCCACTGTCACTCTCCCAGTTCCCCCTCTGTCACACTGTCACTCTCCCTGTCATTCCTCTGTTCAACTGTCACTCTCCCAGTTCCTCCTCGGTCCCACTGTCACTCTCCCAGTTCCTCCTCTGGCCCACTGTCACTCTCCCAGTCACTCCTCTGTCCCACTGTCACTCTCCCAGTTCCTCCTCTGTCCCACTGTCACTCTCCCAGTCCCTCGTCTGTCCCACTGTCACTCTCCCAGTCATTCCTCCTTCCTACTGTCACTCTCTTAGTTCCTCCTCTGTCCCACTATCACTCTCCCAGTCACTCCTCTGTCCCACTGTCAGTCTCCCAGTTCCTCCTCTGTCCCACTGTCACTCTCCCAGTCCCTCGTCTGTCCCACTGTCACTCTCCCAGTCATTCCTCCTTCCTACTGTCACTCTCTTAGTTCCTCCTCTGTCCCACTATCACTCTGCCAGTCACTCCTCTGTCCCACTGTCACTCTCCCTGTTCCTCCTCTGTCCCACGGTCACTCTCCCAGTTCCTCCTCTGTCCCACTGTCACTCTCCCAGTCATTCGTCTGTACCACTGTCACTCTCCCATTTCCTCCTCTGTCCCACTGTCACTCTCCCAGTTCCTCCTCTGTCCCACTGTCACTCTCCCAGTCATTCCTCTGTCCCACTGTCACTCTCCCAGTCATTCCTCTGTCCCACTGTCACTCTCCCATTTTCTCCTCTGTCCCACTGTCACTCTCCCTGTCCCTCCTCTGTCCCACTGTCACTCTCTCCCAGTCACTCCTCTGCCCCACTGTCACTCTCCCAGTCACTCCTCAGTCCCACTGTCACTCTCCTAGTCATTCCTCTGTCCGTGTCACTCTCCCAGTCATTCCTCTGTCCCACTGTCACTCTCCCAGTCATTCCTCTGTCCCACTGTCACTCTCCCATTTTCTCCTCTGTCCCACTGTCACTCTCCCTGTCCCTCCTCTGTCCCACTGTCACTCTCTCCCAGTCACTCCTCTGCCCCACTGTCACTCTCCCAGTCACTCCTCAGTCCCACTGTCACTCTCCCAGTCATTCCTCAGTCCGTGTCACTCTCCCAGTCATTCCTCTGTCCCATGTCACACTCCCAGTTCCTCCTCTGTCCCACTGTCACTCTCCCAGTCATTCGGCTGTCGCACGGTCACTCTCCCATTTCCTCCTCTGTCCCACTGTCACTCTCCAGTTCCTCTTCTGTCCCACTGTCACTCTCCTAGTCACTCCTCTGTCCCACTGTCACTCTCCTAGTCATTCCTCTGTCCCACTGTCACTCTCCCAGTCATTCCTCAGTCCAAGTGTCACTCTCCCAGTCATTCCTCTGTCCCACTGTCACTCTCCCAGTTCCTCCTCTGTCCCACTGTCACTCTCCTAGTCATTCCTCTGTCCCACTGTCACTCTCCCAGTCATTCCTCAGTCCAAGTGTCACTCTCCCAGTCATTCCTCAGTCCCACTGTCACTCTCCTAGTCATTCCTCTGTCCCACTGTCACTCTCCCAGTCATTCCTCAGTCCAAGTGTCACTCTCCCGACATTCCTCTGTCCCACTGTCACTCTCCAGTTCCTCTTCTGTCCCACTGTCACTCTCCCAGTCACTCCTCTGTCCCACTGTCACTCTGCCAGTCCCTCCTCTGTCCCACTGTCACTCTCCCAATTCCTCCTCTGTCCCACTGTCACTCTCCCAATTCCTACTCTGTCCCACTGTCACTCTCCCAGTTCCTCCTCTGTCCCACTGTCACTCTCCCAGTCATTCCTCTATCCCACTGTCACTCTCCCGCTCACTCCCCTATCCCACTGTCACTCTCCCAGTCACTCCTCTGTTCCACTGTCACTCTCCCAGTCACTCCTCTGTCCCACTGTCACTCTCCCAGTCCCTCATCTGTCGCACTGTCACTCTCCCAGTTTCTCCTCTATCCCACTGTCACTCTCCAGTCCCTCCTCTGTCCCACTTTCACTCTCCCAGTTCCTCCTCTGTCCCACTGTCACTCTCCCAGTCATTCCTCTGCCCCACTGTCACTCTCCCAGTCACTCCTCTTTCGCACTGTCACTCTCCCAATCACTCCTCTGTCCCACTGGCACTCTCCCAGTTCCTCATCTCTCCCACTGTCACTCTCCAGTCCCTCCTTTGTCCCACTGTCACTCTCCCAGTCATTCCTCTGTCCCACTGTCACTCTCCCAGTCATTCCTCAGTCCCACTGTCACGCTCCTAGTCATTCCTCTGTCCCACTGTCACTCTCCCAGTCATTCCTCAGTCCAAGTGTCACTCTCCCAGTCATTCCTCTGTCCCTCTGTCACTCTCCAGTTCCTCTTCTGTCCCACTGTCACTCTCCCAGTCACTCCTCTGTCCCACTGTCATTCTGCCAGTCCCTCCTCTGTCCCACTGTCACTCTCCCAATTCCTCCTCTGTCCCACTGTCACTCTCCCAGTTCCTCCTCTGTCCCACTGTCACTCTCCCAGTTCCTCCTCTGTCCCACTGTCACTCTCCCAGTCATTCCTCTGTCCCACTGTCACTCTCCCGGTCACTCCCCTATCCCACTGTCACTCTCCCAGTCACTCCTCTGTTCCACTGTCACTCTCCCAGTCACTCCTCTGTCCCACTTTCACTCTCCCAGTCCCTCATCTGTCGGACTGTCACTCTCCCAGTTTCTCCTCTATCCCACTGTCACTCTCCAGTCCCTCCTCTGTCCCACTGTCACTCTCCCAGTTCCTCCGCTGTCCCACTGTCACTCTCCCAGTCATTCCTCTGCCCCACTGTCACTCTCCCAGTCACTCCTCTTTCGCACTGTCCCTCTCCCAGTCACTCCTCTGTCCCACTGTCACTCTCCCAGTCATTCCTCTGTCCCACTGTCACTCTCCCAGTCACTCCTCTGTCCCACTGTCACTCTCCAGTCCCTCCTTTGTCCCACTGTCACTCTCCCAGTCATTCCTCTGTCCCACAGGCACTCTCCCAGTCCCTCCTCTGTCCCACTGTCACTCTCCCAGTCACTCCTCTGTCCCACTGTCACTCTCCCAGTTCCCCCTCTGTCCCACTGTCACTCTCACAGTCATTCCTCTGTCCCACTGTCACTCTCCCAGTCATTCCTCTGTCCAACTGTCACTCTCCCAGTTCCTCCTCTGTCCTCCTGTCACTCTCCCAGTCATTCCTCTGTCCCACTGTCACTCTCTTAGTTCCTCCTCTGTCCCACTATAACTCTCCCAGTCACTCCTCTGTCCCACTGTCACTCTCCAGTCCCTCCTCTGTCCCACTGTCACTCTCCCAGTCATTCCTCTGTCCCACTGTCACTCTTCCAGTTCCTCCTCTGTCCCACTGTCACTCTCCCAATCACTCCTCTGTCCCACTGGCACTCTCTCAGTTCCTCATCTGTCCCACTGTCACTCTCCCAGTCATTCCTCTGTCCCACAGGCACTCTCCCAGTCCCTCCTCTGTCCCACTATAACTCTCCCAGTCACTCCTCTGTCCCACTGTCACTCTCCAGGCCCTCCTCTGTCCCACTGTCACTCTCCCAGTCATTCCTCTGTCCCACTGTCACTCTTCCAGTTCCTCCTCTGTCCCACTGTCACTCTCCCAATCACTCCTCTGTCCCACTGGCACTCTCTCAGTTCCTCCTCTGTCCCACTGTCACTCTCCCAGTTCCTCCTCTGTCCCACTGTCACTCACCCAGTTCCTCCTCTGTCCCACTGTCACTCTCCCAGTCATTCCTCTGTCCCACTGTCACTCTCCCGGTCACTCCCCTATCCCACTGTCACTCTCCCAGTCACTCCTCTGTTCCACTGTCACTCTCCCAGTCACTCCTCTGTCCCACTTTCACTCTCCCAGTCCCTCATCTGTCGGACTGTCACTCTCCCAGTTTCTCCTCTATCCCACTGTCACTCTCCAGTCCCTCCTCTGTCCCACTGTCACTCTCCCAGTTCCTCCTCTGTCCCACTGTCACTCTCCCAGTCATTCCTCTGCCCCACTGTCACTCTCCCAGTCACTCCTCTTTCGCACTGTCCCTCTCCCAGTCACTCCTCTGTCCCACTGTCACTCTCCCAGTCATTCCTCTGTCCCACTGTCACTCTCCCAATCACTCCTCTGTCCCACTGTCACTCTCCAGTCCCTCCTTTGTCCCACTGTCACTCTCCCAGTCATTCCTCTGTCCCACAGGCACTCTCCCAGTCCCTCCTCTGTCCCACTGTCACTCTCCCAGTCACTCCTCTGTCCCACTGTCACTCTCCCAGTTCCCCCTCTGTCCCACTGTCACACTCCCAGTCATTCCTCTGTCCCACTGTCACTCTCCCAGTCATTCCTCTGTCCAACTGTCACTCTCCCAGTTCCTCCTCTGTCCTCCTGTCACTCTCCCAGTCATTCCTCTGTCCCACTGTCACTCTCTTAGTTCCTCCTCTGTCCCACTATAACTCTCCCAGTCACTCCTCTGTCCCACTGTCACTCTCCAGTCCCTCCTCTGTCCCACTGTCACTCTCCCAGTCATTCCTCTGTCCCACTGTCACTCTTCCAGTTCCTCCTCTGTCCCACTGTCACTCTCCCAATCACTCCTCTGTCCCACTATAACTCTCTCAGTTCCTCATCTGTCCCACTGTCACTCTCCAGTCCCTCCTTTGTCCCACTGTCACTCTCCCAGTCATTCCTCTGTCCCACTGTCACTCTCCCAGTCCCTCCTCTGTCCCACTGTCACTCTCCCAGTCATTCCTCTGTCCCACTGTCACTCTCCCTGTCACTCCTCTGTCCCACTGTCACTCTCCCAGTTCCCCCTCTGTCACACTGTCAGTCTCCCAGTCATTCCTCTGTTCAACTGTCACTCTCCCAGTTCCTCCTCAGTCCCACTGTCACTCTCCCAGTTCCTCCTCTGGCCCACTGTCACTCTCCCAGTCACTCCTCTGTCCCACTGTCACTCTCCCAGTTCCTCCTCTGTCCCACTGTCACTCTCCCAGTCCCTCATCTGTCCCACTGTCACTCTCCCAGTCATTCCTCCTTCCCACTGTCACTCTCTTAGTTCCTCCTCTGTCCCACTATCACTCTCCCAGTCACTCCTCTGTCCCTCTGTCAGTCTCCCAGTTCCTCCTCTGTCCCACTGTCACTCTCCAAGTTGCTCCTCTGTCCCACTATCACTCTCCCAGTCACTCTTCTGTCCCCTGTCACTCTCCCAGTCTCTTCTGTGTCCCACTGTCAGTCTGCCAGTTCCTCCTCTGTCCCACTGTCACTCTCCCTGTTCCTCCTCTGTCCCACGGTCACTCTCCCAGTTCCTCCTCTGTCCCACTGTCACTCTCCCAGTCATTCGTCTGTCCCACTGTCACTCTCCCATTTCCTCCTCTGTCCCACTGTCACTCTCCCATTTCCTCCTCTGTCCCACTGTCACTCTCCCAGTCCCTCCTCTGTCCCACTGTCACTCTCTCCCAGTCACTCCTCTGCCCCACTGTCACTCTCCCAGTCACTCCTCAGTCCCACTGTCACTCTCCTAGTCATTCCTCTGTCCCACTGTCACTCTCCAAGTCATTCCTCAGTCCGTGTCACTCTCCCAGTCATTCCTCTGTCCCATGTCACTCTCCCAGTTCCTCCTCTGTCCCACTGTCACTCTCCCAGTTCCTCCTCTGTCCCACTGTCACTCTCCCAGTCATTCCTCTGCCCCACTGTCACTCTCCCAGTCACTCCTCTTTCGCACTGTCCCTCTCCCAGTCACTCCTCTGTCCCACTGTCACTCTCCCAGTCATTCCTCTGTCCCACTGTCACTCTCCCAGTCACTCCTCTGTCCCACTGTCACTCTCCAGTCCCTCCTTTGTCCCACTGTCACTCTCCCAGTCATTCCTCTGTCCCACAGGCACTCTCCCAGTCCCTCCTCTGTCCCACTGTCACTCTCCCAGTCACTCCTCTGTCCCACTGTCACTCTCCCAGTTCCCCCTCTGTCCCACTGTCACACTCCCAGTCATTCCTCTGTCCCACTGTCACTCTCCCAGTCATTCCTCTGTCCAACTGTCACTCTCCCAGTTCCTCCTCTGTCCTCCTGTCACTCTCCCAGTCATTCCTCTGTCCCACTGTCACTCTCTTAGTTCCTCCTCTGTCCCACTATAACTCTCCCAGTCACTCCTCTGTCCCACTGTCACTCTCCAGTCCCTCCTCTGTCCCACTGTCACTCTCCCAGTCATTCCTCTGTCCCACTGTCACTCTTCCAGTTCCTCCTCTGTCCCACTGTCACTCTCCCAATCACTCCTCTGTCCCACTGGCACTCTCTCAGTTCCTCATCTGTCCCACTGTCACTCTCCAGTCCCTCCTTTGTCCCACTGTCACTCTCCCAGTCATTCCTCTGTCCCACTGTCACTCTCCCAGTCCCTCCTCTGTCCCACTGTCACTCTCCCAGTCATTCCTCTGTCCCACTGTCACTCTCCCTGTCACTCCTCTGTCCCACTGTCACTCTCCCAGTTCCCCCTCTGTCACACTGTCAGTCTCCCAGTCATTCCTCTGTTCAACTGTCACTCTCCCAGTTCCTCCTCAGTCCCACTGTCACTCTCCCAGTTCCTCCTCTGGCCCACTGTCACTCTCCCAGTCACTCCTCTGTCCCACTGTCACTCTCCCAGTTCCTCCTCTGTCCCACTGTCACTCTCCCAGTCCCTCATCTGTCCCACTGTCACTCTCCCAGTCATTCCTCCTTCCCACTGTCACTCTCTTAGTTCCTCCTCTGTCCCACTATCACTCTCCCAGTCACTCCTCTGTCCCTCTGTCAGTCTCCCAGTTCCTCCTCTGTCCCACTGTCACTCTCCAAGTTGCTCCTCTGTCCCACTATCACTCTCCCAGTCACTCTTCTGTCCCCTGTCACTCTCCCAGTCTCTTCTGTGTCCCACTGTCAGTCTGCCAGTTCCTCCTCTGTCCCACTGTCACTCTCCCTGTTCCTCCTCTGTCCCACGGTCACTCTCCCAGTTCCTCCTCTGTCCCACTGTCACTCTCCCAGTCATTCGTCTGTCCCACTGTCACTCTCCCATTTCCTCCTCTGTCCCACTGTCACTCTCCCATTTCCTCCTCTGTCCCACTGTCACTCTCCCAGTCCCTCCTCTGTCCCACTGTCACTCTCTCCCAGTCACTCCTCTGCCCCACTGTCACTCTCCCAGTCACTCCTCAGTCCCACTGTCACTCTCCTAGTCATTCCTCTGTCCCACTGTCACTCTCCAAGTCATTCCTCAGTCCGTGTCACTCTCCCAGTCATTCCTCTGTCCCATGTCACTCTCCCAGTTCCTCCTCTGTCCCACGGTCACTCTCCTAGTTCCTCCTCTGTCCCACTGTCACTCTCCCAGTCATTCGGCTTTCCCACGGTCACTCTCCCATTTCCTCCTCTGTCCCACTGTCACTCTCCAGTTCCTCTTCTGTCCCACTGTCACTCTCCCAGTCACTCCTCTGTCCCACTGTCACTCTCCTAGTCATTCCTCTGTCCCACTGTCACTCTCCCAGTCATTCCTCAGTCCAAGTGTCACTCTCCCAGTCATTCCTCTGTCCCACTGTCACTCTCCCAGTTCCTCCTCTGTCCCACTGTCACTCTCCTAGTCATTCCTCTGTCCCACTGTCACTCTCCCAGTCATTCCTCAGTCCAAGTGTCACTCTCCCAGTCATTCCTCAGTCCCACTGTCACTCTCCTAGTCATTCCTCTGTCCCACTGTCACTCTCCCAGTCATTCCTCAGTCCAAGTGTCACTCTCCCAGTCATTCCTCTGTCCCACTGTCACTCTCCTAGTCATTCCTCTGTCCCACTGTCACTCTCCCAGTCATTCCTCAGTCCAAGTGTCACTCCCAGTCATTCCTCTGTCCCACTGTCACTCTCCAGTTCCTCTTCTGTCCCACTGTCACTCTCCCAGTCACTCCTCTGTCCCACTGTCACTCTGCCAGTCCCTCCTCTGTCCCACTGTCACTCTCCCAATTCCTCCTCTGTCCCACTGTCACTCTCCCAATTCCTACTCTGTCCCACTGTCACTCTCCCAGCTCCTCCTCTGTCCCACTGTCACTCTCCCAGTCATTCCTCTATCCCACTGTCACTCTCCCGGTCACTCCCCTATCCCACTGTCACTCTCCCAGTCACTCCTCTGTTCCACTGTCACTCTCCCAGTCAATCCTCTGTCCCTCTGTCAGTCTCCCAGTCATTCCTCTGTTCAACTGTCACTCTCCCAGTTCCTCCTCAGTCCCACTGTCACTCTCCCAGTTCCCCCTCTGTCACACTGTCAGTCTCCCAGTCATTCCTCTGTTCAACTGTCACTCTCCCAGTTCCTCCTCAGTCCCACTGTCACTCTCCCAGTTCCTCCTCTGGCCCACTGTCACTCTCCCAGTCACTCCTCTGTCCCACTGTCACTCTCCCAGTTCCTCCTCTGTCCCACTGTCACTCTCCCAGTCCCTCGTCTGTCCCACTGTCACTCTCCCAGTCATTCCTCCTTCCCACTGTCACTCTCTTAGTTCCTCCTCTGTCCCACTATCACTCTCCCAGTCACTCCTCTGTCCCTCTGTCAGTCTCCCAGTTCCTCCTCTGTCCCACTGTCACTCTCCCAGTTGCTCCTCTGTCCCACTATCACTCTCCCAGTCACTCTTCTGTCCCCCTGTCACTCTCCCAGTCTCTTGTCTGTCCCACTGTCAGTCTGCCAGTTCCTCCTCTGTCCCACTGTCACTCTCCCTGTTCCTCCTCAGTCCCACGGTCACTCTCCCAGTTCCTCCTCTGTCCCACTGTCACTCTCCCAGTCATTCGTCTGTCCCACTGTCACTCTCCCATTTCCTCCTCTGTCCCACTGTCACTCTCCCAGTTCCTCCTCTGTCCCACTGTCACTCTCCCAGTCATTCCTCTGTCCCACTGTCACTCTCCCAGTCATTCCTCTGTCCCACTGTCACTCTCCCATTTCCACCTCTGTCCCACTGTCACTCTCCCAGTCCCTCCTCTGTCCCACTGTCATTCTCTCCCAGTCACTCCTCTGCCCCACTGTCACTCTCCCAGTCACTCCTCAGTCCCACTGTCACTCTCCTAGTCATTCCTCTGTCCCACTGTCACTCTCCCAGTCATTCCTCAGTCCGTGTCACTCTCCCAATCATTCCTCTGTCCCATGTCACTCTCCCAGTTCCTCCTCTGTCCCACGGTCACTCTCCCAGTTCCTCCTCTGTCCCACTGTCACTCTCCCAGTCATTCGGCTTTCCCACGGTCACTCTCCCATTTCCTCCTCTGTCCCACTGTCACTCTCCAGTTCCTCTTCTGTCCCACTGTCACTCTCCCAGTCACTCCTCTGTCCCACTGTCACTCTCCTAGTCATTCCTCTGTCCCACTGTCACTCTCCCAGTCATTCCTCAGTCCAAGTGTCACTCTCCCAGTCATTCCTCTGTCCCACTGTCACTCTCCCAGTTCCTCCTCTGTCCCACTGTCACTCTCCTAGTCATTCCTCTGTCCCACTGTCACTCTCCCAGTCATTCCTCAGTCCAAGTGTCACTCTCCCAGTCATTCCTCAGTCCCACTGTCACTCTCCTAGTCATTCCTCTGTCCCACTGTCACTCTCCCAGTCATTCCTCAGTCCAAGTGTCACTCTCCCAGTCATTCCTCTGTCCCACTGTCACTCTCCCAATCATTCCTCTGTCCCATGTCACTCTCCCAGTTCCTCCTCTGTCCCACGGTCACTCTCCCAGTTCCTCCTCTGTCCCACTGTCACTCTCCCAGTCATTCGGCTTTCCCACGGTCACTCTCCCATTTCCTCCTCTGTCCCACTGTCACTCTCCCAGTCACTCCTCTGTTCCACTGTCACTCTCCCAGTCAATCCTCTGTCCCTCTGTCAGTCTCCCAGTCATTCCTCTGTTCAACTGTCACTCTCCCAGTTCCTCCTCAGTCCCACTGTCACTCTCCCAGTTCCCCCTCTGTCACACTGTCAGTCTCCCAGTCATTCCTCTGTTCAACTGTCACTCTCCCAGTTCCTCCTCAGTCCCACTGTCACTCTCCCAGTTCCTCCTCTGGCCCACTGTCACTCTCCCAGTCACTCCTCTGTCCCACTGTCACTCTCCCAGTTCCTCCTCTGTCCCACTGTCACTCTCCCAGTCCCTCGTCTGTCCCACTGTCACTCTCCCAGTCATTCCTCCTTCCCACTGTCACTCTCTTAGTTCCTCCTCTGTCCCACTATCACTCTCCCAGTCACTCCTCTGTCCCTCTGTCAGTCTCCCAGTTCCTCCTCTGTCCCACTGTCACTCTCCCAGTTGCTCCTCTGTCCCACTATCACTCTCCCAGTCACTCTTCTGTCCCCCTGTCACTCTCCCAGTCTCTTGTCTGTCCCACTGTCAGTCTGCCAGTTCCTCCTCTGTCCCACGGTCACTCTCCCTGTTCCTCCTCTGTCCCACGGTCACTCTCCCAGTTCCTCCTCTGTCCCACTGTCACTCTCCCAGTCATTCGTCTGTCCCACTGTCACTCTCCCATTTCCTCCTCTGTCCCACTGTCACTCTCCCAGTTCCCCCTCTGTCCCACTGTCACTCTCCCAGTCATTCCTCTGTCCCACTGTCACTCTCCCAGTCATTCCTCTGTCCCACTGTCACTCTCCCATTTCCTCCTCTGTCCCACTGTCACTCTCCCAGTCCCTCCTCTGTCCCACTGTCATTCTCTCCCAGTCACTCCTCTGCCCCACTGTCACTCTCCCAGTCACTCCTCAGTCCCACTGTCACTCTCCTAGTCATTCCTCTGTCCCACTGTCACTCTCCCAGTCATTCCTCAGTCCGTGTCACTCTCCCAATCATTCCTCTGTCCCATGTCACTCTCCCAGTTCCTCCTCTGTCCCACGGTCACTCTCCCAGTTCCTCCTCTGTCCCACTGTCACTCTCCAGTTCCTCTTCTGTCCCACTGTCACTCTCCCAGTCACTCCTCTGTCCCACTGTCACTCTCCTAGTCATTCCTCTGTCCCACTGTCACTCTCCCAGTCATTCCTCAGTCCAAGTGTCACTCTCCCAGTCATTCCTCTGTCCCACTGTCACTCTTTAGTTCCTCCTCTGTCCCACTGTCACTCTCCTAGTCATTCCTCTGTCCCACTGTCACTCTCCCAGTCATTCCTCAGTCCAAGTGTCACTCTCCCAGTCATTCCTCAGTCCCACTGTCACTCTCCTAGTCATTCCTCTGTCCCACTGTCACTCTCCCAGTCATTCCTCAGTCCAAGTGTCACTCTCCCAGTCATTCCTCTGTCCCACTGTCACTCTCCTAGTCATTCCTCTGTCCCACTGTCACTCTCCCAGTTCCTCCTCTGTCCCACTGTCACTCTCCCAGTCATTCCTCAGTCCAAGTGTCACTCTCCCAGTCATTCCTCAGTCCCACTGTCACTCTCCTAGTCATTCCTCTGTCCCACTGTCACTCTCCCAGTCATTCCTCAGTCCAAGTGTCACTCCCAGTCATTCCTCTGTCCCACTGTCACTCTCCAGTTCCTCTTCTGTCCCACTGTCACTCTCCCAGTCACTCCTCTGTCCCACTGTCACTCTGCCAGTCCCTCCTCTGTCCCACTGTCACTCTCCCAATTCCTCCTCTGTCCCACTGTCACTCTCCCAATTCCTACTCTGTCCCACTGTCACTCTCCCAGTTCCTCTTCTGTCCCACTGTCACTCTCCCAGTCATTCCTCTATCCCACTGTCACTCTCCCGGTCACTCCCCTATCCCACTGTCACTCTCCCAGTCACTCCTCTGTTCCACTGTCACTCTCCCAGTCACTCCTCTGTCCCACTGTCACTCTCCCAGTCCCTCATCTGTCGCACTGTCACTCTCCCAGTTTCTCCTCTATCCCACTGTCACTCTCCAGTCCCTCCTCTGTCCCACTTTCACTATCCCAGTTCCTCCTCTGTCCCACTGTCACTCTCCCAGTCATTCCTCTGCCCCACTGTCACTCTCCCAGTCACTCCTCTTTCGCACTGTCACTCTCCCAATCACTCCTCTGTCCCACTGGCACTCTCCCAGTTCCTCATCTGTCCCACTGTCACTCTCCAGTCCCTCCTTTGTCCCACTGTCACTCTCCCAGTCATTCCTCTGTCCCACTGTCACTCTCCCAGTCCCTCCTCTGTCCCACTGTCACTCTCCCAGTCATTCCTCTGTCCCACTGTCACTCTCCCAGTTCCCCCTCTGTCACACTGTCAGTCTCCCAGTCATTCCTCAGTTCAACTGTCACTCTCCCAGTTCCTCCTCGGTCCCACTGTCACTCTCCCAGTTCCTCCTCTGGCCCACTGTCACTCTCCCAGTCACTCCTCTGTCCCACTGTCACTCTCCCAGTTCCTCCTCTGTCCCACTGTCACTCTCCCAGTCCCTCGTCTGTCCCACTGTCACTCTCCCAGTCATTCCTCCTTCCCACTGTCACTCTCTTAGTTCCTCCTCTGTCCCACTATCACTCTCCCAGTCACTCCTCTGTCCCACTGTCAGTCTCCCAGTTCCTCCTCTGTCCCACTGTCACTCTCCCAGTCCCTCGTCTGTCCCACTGTCACTCTCCCAGTCATTCCTCCTTCCCACTGTCACTCTCTTAGTTCCTCCTCTGTCCCACTATCACTCTCCCAGTCACTCCTCTGTCCCCCTGTCACTCTCTCAGTCTCTTCTCTGTCCCACTGTCAGTCTCCCAGTTCCTCCTCTGTCCCACTGTCACTCTCCCTGTTCCTCCTCTGTCCCACGGTCACTCTCCCAGTTCCTCCTCTGTCCCACTGTCACTCTCCCAGTCACTCCTCAGTCCCACTGTCACTCTCCTAGTCATTCCTCTGTCCCACTGTCACTCTCCCAGTCATTCCTCAGTCCGTGTCACTCTCCCAGTCATTCCTCTGTCCCATGTCACTCTCCCAGTTCCTCCTCTGTCCCACTGTCACTCTTCCAGTTCCTCCTCTGTCCCACTGTCACTCTCCCAATCACTCCTCTGTCCCACTGGCACTCTCTCAGTTCCTCATCTGTCCCACTGTCACTCTCCAGTCCCTCCTTTGTCCCACTGTCACTCTCCCAGTCATTCCTCTGTCCCACTGTCATTCTCCCAGTCCCTCCTCTGTCCCACTGTCACTCTCCCAGTCATTCCTCTGTCCCACTGTCACTCTCCCAGTCACTCCTCTGTCCCACTGTCACTCTCCCAGTTCCCCCTCTGTCACACTGTCAGTCTCCCAGTCATTCCTCTGTTCAACTGTCACTCTCCCAGTTCCTCCTCAGTCCCACTGTCACTCTCCCAGTTCCTCCTCTGGCCCACTGTCACTCTCCCAGTCACTCCTCTGTCCCACTGTCACTCTCCCAGTTCCTCCTCTGTCCCACTGTCACTCTCCCAGTCCCTCGTCTGTCCCACTGTCACTCTCCCAGTCATTCCTCCTTCCCACTGTCACTCTCTTAGTTCCTCCTCTGTCCCACTATCACTCTCCCAGTCACTCCTCTGTCCCTCTGTCAGTCTCCCAGTTCCTCCTCTGTCCCACTGTCACTCTCCCAGTTGCTCCTCTGTCCCACTATCACTCTCCCAGTCACTCTTCTGTCCCCCTGTCACTCTCCCAGTCATTCCTCTGTCCCACTGTCACTCTCCCATTTCCTCCTCTGTCCCACTGTCACTCTCCCAGTCCCTCCTCTGTCCCACTGTCATTCTCTCCCAGTCACTCCTCTGCCCCACTGTCACTCTCCCAGTCACTCCTCAGTCCCACTGTCACTCTCCTAGTCATTCCTCTGTCCCACTGTCACTCTCCCAGTCATTCCTCAGTCCGTGTCACTCTCCCAGTCATTCCTCTGTCCCATGTCACTCTCCCAGTTCCTCCTCTGTCCCACTGTCACTCTCCCAGTCATTCGGCTTTCCCACGGTCACTCTCCCATTTCCTCCTCTGTCCCACTGTCACTCTCCAGTTCCTCTTCTGTCCCACTGTCACTCTCCCAGTCACTCCTCTGTCCCACTGTCACTCTCCTAGTCATTCCTCTGTCCCACTGTCACTCTCCCAGTCATTCCTCAGTCCAAGTGTCACTCTCCCAGTCATTCCTCAGTCCCACTGTCACTCTCCTAGTCATTCCTCTGTCCCACTGTCACTCTCCCAGTTCCTCCTCTGTCCCACTGTCACTCTCCTAGTCATTCCTCTGTCCCACTGTCACTCTCCCAGTCATTCCTCAGTCCAAGTGTCACTCTCCCAGTCATTCCTCAGTCCCACTGTCACTCTCCTAGTCATTCCTCTGTCCCACTGTCACTCTCCCAGTCATTCCTCAGTCCAAGTGTCACTCTCCCAGTCATTCCTCTGTCCCACTGTCACTCTCCTAGTCATTCCTCTGTCCCACTGTCACTCTCCCAGTCATTCCTCAGTCCGTGTCACTCTCCCAGTCATTCCTCTGTCCCATGTCAATCTCCCAGTTCCTCCTCTGTCCCACTGTCACTCTCCCAGTCATTCGGCTTTCCCACGGTCACTCTCCCATTTCCTCCCTGTCCCACTGTCACTCTCCAGTTCCTCTTCTGTCCCACTGTCACTCTCCCAGTCACTCCTCTGTCCCACTGTCACTCTCCTAGTCATTCCTCTGTCCCACTGTCACTCTCCCAGTCATTCCTCAGTCCAAGTGTCACTCTCCCAGTCATTCCTCTGTCCCACTGTCACTCTCCCAGTTCCTCCTCTGTCCCACTGTCACTCTCCTAGTCATTCCTCTGTCCCACTGTCACTCTCCCAGTCATTCCTCAGTCCAAGTGTCACTCTCCCAGTCATTCCTCAGTCCCACTGTCACTCTCCTAGTCATTCCTCTGTCCCACTGTCACTCTCCCAGTCATTCCTCAGTCCAAGTGTCACTCTCCCAGTCATTCCTCTGTCCCACTGTCACTCTCCTAGTCATTCCTCTGTCCCACTGTCACTCTCCCAGTCATTCCTCAGTCCAAGTGTCACTCCCAGTCATTCCTCTGTCCCACTGTCACTCTCCAGTTCCTCTTCTGTCCCACTGTCACTCTCCCAGTCACTCCTCTGTCCCACTGTCACTCTGCCAGTCCCTCCTCTGTCCCACTGTCACTCTCCCAATTCCTCCTCTGTCCCACTGTCACTCTCCCAATTCCTACTCTGTCCCACTGTCTCTCTCCCAGTTCCTCCTCTGTCCCACTGTCACTCTCCCAGTCATTCCTCTATCCCACTGTCACTCTCCCGGTCACTCCCCTATCCCACTGTCACTCTCCCAGTCACTCCTCTGTTCCACTGTCACTCTCCCAGTCACTCCTCTGTCCCTCTGTCAGTCTCCCAGTCATTCATCTGTTCAACTGTCACTGTCCCAGTTCCTCCTCAGTCCCACTGTCACTCTCCCAGTTCCCCCTCTGTCACACTGTCAGTCTCCCAGTCATTCCTCTGTTCAACTGTCACTCTCCCAGTTCCTCCTCAGTCCCACTGTCACTCTCCCAGTTCCTCCTCTGGCCCACTGTCTCTCTCCCAGTCACTCCTCTGTCCCACTGTCACTCTCCCAGTTCCTCCTCTGTCCCACTGTCACTCTCCCAGTCCCTCGTCTGTCCCACTGTCACTCTCCCAGTCATTCCTCCTTCCCACTGTCACTCTCTTAGTTCCTCCTCTGTCCCACTATCACTCTCCCAGTCACTCCTCTGTCCCTCTGTCAGTCTCCCAGTTCCTCCTCTGTCCCACTGTCACTCTCCCAGTTGCTCCTCTGTCCCACTATCACTCTCCCAGTCACTCTTCTGTCCCCCTGTCACTCTCCCAGTCTCTTGTCTGTCCCACTGTCAGTCTGCCAGTTCCTCCTCTGTCCCACTGTCACTCTCCCAGTCATTCGTCTGTCCCACTGTCACTCTCCCATTTCCTCCTCTGTCCCACTGTCACTCTCCCAGTTCCTCCTCTGTCCCACTGTCACTCTCCCAGTCATTCCTCTGTCCCACTGTCACTCTCCCATTTCCTCCTCTGTCCCACTGTCACTCTCCCAGTCCCTCCTCTGTCCCACTGTCACTCTCTCCCAGTCACTCCTCTGCCCCACTGTCACTCTCCCAGTCACTCCTCAGTCCCACTGTCACTCTCCTAGTCATTCCTCTGTCCCACTGTCACTCTCCCAGTCATTCCTCAGTCCGTGTCACTCTCCCAGTCATTCCTCTGTCCCATGTCACTCTCCCAGTTCCTCCTCTGTCCCACGGTCACTCTCCCAGTTCCTCCTCTGTCCCACTGTCACTCTCCCAGTCATTCGGCTTTCCCACGGTCACTCTCCCATTTCCTCCCCTGTCCCACTGTCACTCTCCAGTTCCTCTTCTGTCCCACTGTCACTCTCCCAGTCACTCCTCTGTCCCACTGTCACTCTCCTAGTCATTCCTCTGTCCCACTGTCACTCTCCCAGTCATTCCTCAGTCCAAGTGTCACTCTCCCAGTCATTCCTCTGTCCCACTGTCACTCTCCCAGTTCCTCCTCTGTCCCACTGTCACTCTCCTAGTCATTCCTCTGTCCCACTGTCACTCTCCCAGTCATTCCTCAGTCCAAGTGTCACTCTCCCAGTCATTCCTCAGTCCCACTGTCACTCTCCTAGTCATTCCACTGTCCCACTGTCACTCTCCCAGTCATTCCTCAGTCCAAGTGTCACTCTCCCAGTCATTCCTCTGTCCCACTGTCACTCTCCTAGTCATTCCTCTGTCCCACTGTCACTCTCCCAGTCATTCCTCAGTCCAAGTGTCACTCCCAGTCATTCCTCTGTCCCACTGTCACTCTCCAGTTCCTCTTCTGTCCCACTGTCGCTCTCCCAGTCACTCCTCTGTCCCACTGTCACTCTGCCAGTCCCTCCTCTGTCCCACTGTCACTCTCCCAATTCCTCTTCTGTCCCACTGTCACTCTCCCAATTCCTACTCTGTCCCACTGTCACTCTCCCAGTTCCTCCTCTGTCCCACTGTCACTCTCCCAATCATTCCTCTATCCCACTGTCACTCTCCCGGTCACTCCCCTATCCCACTGTCACTCTCCCAGTCACTCCTCTGTTCCACTGTCACTCTCCCAGTCACTCCTCTGTCCCACTGTCACTCTCCCAGTCCCTCATCTGTCGCACTGTCACTCTCCCAGTTTCTCCTCTATCCCACTGTCACTCTCCAGTCCCTCCTCTGTCCCACTTTCACTATCCCAGTTCCTCCTCTGTCCCACTGTCACTCTCCCAGTCATTCCTCTGCCCCACTGTCACTCTCCCAGTCACTCCTCTTTCGCACTGTCACTCTCCCAATCACTCCTCTTTCCCACTGGCACTCTCCCAGTTCCTCATCTGTCCCACTGTCACTCTCCAGTCCCTCCTTTGTCCCACTGTCACTCTCCCAGTCATTCCTCTGTCCCACTGTCACTCTCCCAGTCCCTCCTCTGTCCCACTGTCACTCTCCCAGTCATTCCTCTGTCCCACTGTCACTGTCCCAGTCACTCCTCTGTCCCACTGTCACTCTCCCAGTTCCCCCTCTGTCACACTGTCAGTCTCCCAGTCATTCCTCAGTTCAACTGTCACTCTCCCAGTTCCTCCTCGGTCCCACTGTCACTCTCCCAGTTCCTCCTCTGGCCCACTGTCACTCTCCCAGTCACTCCTCTGTCCCACTGTCACTCTCCCAGTTCCTCCTCTGTCCCACTGTCACTCTCCCAGTCCCTCGTCTGTCCCACTGTCACTCTCCCAGTCATTCCTCCTTCCCACTGTCACTCTCTTAGTTCCTCCTCTGTCCCACTATCACTCTCCCAGTCACTCCTCTGTCCCACTGTCAGTCTCCCAGTTCCTCCTCTGTCCCACTGTCACTCTCCCAGTCACTCCTCTGTCCCCCTGTCACTCTCCCAGTCTCTTCTCTGTCCCACTGTCAGTCTCCCATTTCCTCCTCTGTCCCACTGTCACTCTCCCTGTTCCTCCTCTGTCCCACGGTCACTCTCCCAGTTCCTCCTCTGTCCCACTGTCACTCTCCCAGTCACTCCTCAGTCCCACTGTCACTCTCCTAGTCATTCCTCTGTCCCACTGTCACTCTCCCAGTTCCTCCTCTGTCCCACTGTCACTCTCCCAGTCATTCGTCTGTCCCACGGTCACTCTCCCATTTCCTCCTCTGTCCCACTGTCACTCTCCAGTTCCTCTTCTGTCCCACTGTCACTCTCCCAGTCACTCCTCTGTCCCACTGTCACTCTCCTAGTCATTCCTCTGTCCCACTGTCACTCTCCCAGTCATTCCTCAGTCCAAGTGTCACTCTCCCAGTCATTCCTCTGTCCCACTGTCACTCTCCCAGTTCCTCCTCTGTCCCACTGTCACTCTCCTAGTCATTCCTCTGTCCCACTGTCACTCTCCCAGTCATTCCTCAGTCCAAGTGTCACTCTCCCAGTCATTCCTCAGTCCCACTGTCACTCTCCTAGTCATTCCTCTGTCCCACTGTCACTCTCCCAGTCATTCCTCAGTCCAAGTGTCACTCTCCCAGTCATTCCTCTGTCCCACTGTCACTCTCCTAGTCATTCCTCTGTCCCACTGTCACTCTCCCAGTTTCTCCTCTATCCCACTGTCACTCTCCAGTCCCTCCTCTGTCCCACTTTCACTCTCCCAGTTCCTCCTCTGTCCCACTGTCACTCTCCCAGTCATTCCTCTGCCCCACTGTCACTCTCCCAGTCACTCCTCTTTCGCACTGTCACTCTCCCAGTCACTCCTCTGTTCAACTGTCACTCTCCCAGTTCCTCCTCGGTCCCACTGTCACTCTCCCAGTTCCTCCTCTGGTTCACTGTCACTCTCCCAGTCACTCCTCTGTCCCACTGTCACTCTCCCAGTTCCTCCTCTGTCCCACTGTCACTCTCCCAGTTCCTCCTCTGTCCCACTGTCACTCTCCCAGTCATTCCTCCTTCCCACTTTCACTCTCTTAGTTCCTCCTCTGTCCCACTATCACTCTCCCAGTCACTCCTCTGTCCCACTGTCAGTCTCCCAGTTCCTCCTCTGTCCCACTGTCACTCTCCCAGTTCCTCGTCTGTCTCACTATCACTCTCCCAGTCACTCCTCTGTCCTCCTGTCACTCTCCCAGTCTCTTCTCTGTCCCACTGTCAGTCTCCCAGTTCCTCCTCTGTCCCACTGTCACTCTCCCAGTTCCTCCTCTGTCCCACTGTCACTCTCCCTGTTCCTCCTCTGTCCCACTGTCACTCTCCCAGTTCCTCCTCTGTCCCACGGTCACTCTCCCAGTTCCTCCTCTGTCCCACTGTCACTCTCCCTGTTCCTCCTCTGTCCCACTGTCACTCTCCCAGTCATTCCTCTGTCCCACTGTCACTCTCCCAGTCATTCCTCTGTCCCACTGTCACTCTCCCATTTCCTCCTCTGTCCCACTGTCACTCTCCCAGTTCCTCCTCTGTCCCACTGTCACTCTCCCAGTCATTCCTCTGTCCCACTGTCACTCTCCCAGTCATTCCTCTGTCCCACTGTCACTCTCCCAGTTCCTCCTCTGTCCCACTGTCACTCTCCCAGTCATTCCTCTGTCCCACTGTCACTCTCCCAGTCCCTCCTCTTTCCCACCGTCACGCTACCATTTCTTCTGATTCATTTGGAGTCATTTTAACCCACAAAAATGGTAGGTTTGGGTCAATTGGGAAGTTCAGAGGTGAATAAATTTCAAACAGGCATCCAAGCTGCCTTGAACCCACCCATTTCCAGATTAAGATTGGGTGGCCAATTCACTCTCAAGAGGCGGGTCAGTCATTGAAACCTTTTAAGGAAATTGTGAACCTTCATTTGAACAATGTTTTGATTTTTAACTCATGCTGGCCTGGTTTCCCGGGCCTCGAGATACTGGACATGTTTTAGCAGGCAAGAAGGGAGCAGATCCATCGCTTAAGTTTCATTCCAGCCCTGATAATGGGCCTGGAGGAACAGGAGCTCAACCTCATTACCCTGTTATTCCCCACCTACAGGAACTCCCACCTCCATTCTCCCCCAACCTCCACCCTCACCAGACACCCCATGATCTCCCCGTGCTCTGTCATCTTCCCCAAACCCCATTTTCATCTATCCCCACAACCATACTCCACCCAGCCAACCCCATGCCCCATGACCCCTCTCTCTAGCCTCCCCACCCCCCACCCCCCCAGCACTAAACCTACCTGTTGTACAGCAGGAACCTGGGGAAAAATTCAAACCTACCTTGGTCTTGAAATTTCATGGTGTTTGATGAACCCCACATTTCTAGTTTTCCCAACTATAACTGCTCCCCGCTCCAAAACTACACTCCTGTTAATATTGGGACCTGACTCTCTTCTTTCTGAAGGGGGAGGGTGAACAGCCAGAGGTTGTGGTACACATCGGTACCAACGACATAGGCAGGAAGAGTGATGAGGTCCTGCAGGGGGAGTTTCGGAAGTTAGGTAGAAAGTTAAAAGACAGGACCTCTCGGGTAGTAATCTCGGGATTACTCCCTGTGCCACGTGCCAGTGAGGCTAGAAATAGGAAGATAGTGCAGCTAAACACGTGGCTGAACAGCTGGTGAAGGAGGGAGGGTTTCAGATATCTGGACCATTGGGATCTCTTCAGGGACAGATGGGACCTGTACAAGAAGGACGGGTTGCATCTAAACTGGAGGGGCACAAACATCCTGGCTGCGAGGTTTGCTAGCGTCACTCGGGAGGGTTTAAACTAGTGTGGCAGGGGGGTGGGAACCAGAGTAGTAGGAAAGCTAGTGAAATAAATGAGGGGGAACTAGTAAATAAGGCCAGTAAGACTAAGAGGAAGAGCAGGCAGGGAGATGTTGCTGAGCACAGCGGGACTGGTGGTCTGAAGTGCATTTGTTTCAATGCGAGAAGTATAACAGGTAAGGCAAATGAACTTAGAGCTTGGATTAGTACTTGGAACTATGATGTTGTTGCTATTACAGAGACTTGGTTGAGGGAAGGGCAGGATTGGCAGCTAAATGTTCCAGGATTTAGAAGCTTCAGGCGGGATAGAGGGGGATGTAAAAGGGGTGGGGGAGTTGCATTACTTGTTAAGGAGAATATCACAGCTGTACTGCGGGAGGACACCTCAGAGGGGTCATGCAGCGAGGCAATATGGGTGGAGCTCAGGAATAGGAAGGGTGCAGTCACGATGTTGGGGGTTTACTACAGACCTCCCAACAGCCAGCGGGAGGTAGAGGAGCAGATATGTAGACAGATTTTGGAAAGATGTAAAGGTAACAGGGTTGTAGTGGTGGGTGATTTTAACTTCCCCTATATTGACTGGGACTCACTTAGTGCTAGGGGTTTGGATGGGGCAGAATTTGTAAGGAGCATCCAGGAGGGCTTCTTGAAACAGTATGTAGATAGTCCAACTAGGGATGGGGCCGTACTGGACCTGGTATTGGGGAATGGGCCCGGCCAGGTGGTCGAAGGTTCAGTCGGGGAGCATTTCCGGAACAGTGTCCATAATTCCGTAAGTTTTAAGGTACTTGTGGATAAGGATAAGAGTAGTCCGCGGGTGAAGGTGCTAAATTGGGGGAAGGCAAATTATAACAATATTAGGCAGGAACTGAAGAATTTAGATTGGGGGCGGCTGTTTGAGGGTAAATCAACATCTGACATGTGGGAGTCTTTCAAATGTTAGTTGATTAGAATCCAGGACCAGCATGTTCCTGTGAGGAAGAAGGATAAGTTTGGCAAGTTTCGGGAACCTTGGATAACGCGGGATATTGTGAGCCTAGTCAAAAAGAAAAAGGAAGCATTCGTAAGGGCTGGAAGGCTAGGAACAGACGAATCCCTTGAGGAATATAAAGACAGTAGGAAGGAACTTAAGCAAGGCGTCAGGAGGGCTAAAAGGGGTCATGAAAAGTCATTGGCAAACAGGACTAAGGAGAATCCCAAGGCTTTTTATACGTATATAAAGAGCAAGAGGGTAACCAGGGAAATGGTTGGCCCACTCAAGGACAGAGAAGGGAATCTACGTGTGGAGCCAGAGGAAATGGGCGAGGTACTAAATGAGTACTTTGCATCAGTATTCACCAAAGAGAAGGACTTGGTGGATGATGAGCCCAGGGAAGGGAGTGTAGATAGTCTGGGTCATCTCATTATCAAAAAGGAGGAGGTGTTGGGTGTCTTGCAAAGCATTAAGGTAGATCAGTCCCCAAGGCCTGATGGGATCTACCCCAGAATACTGAGGGAGGCAAGGGAAGAAATTGCTGGGGCCTTGACAGAAATCTTTGCATCCTCATTGGCTACAGGTGAGGTCCCAGAGGACTGGAGAATAGCCAATGTTGTTCCTTTGTTTAAGAAGGGTAACAAGGATAATCCAGGAAATTATAGGCCGATGAGCCTAATGTCAGTGGTAGGGAAATTATTAGGGAGGATTCTTCGGGACAGGATTTACTCCCATTTGGAAACAAACAAACTTATTAACGAGAGGCAGCATTCTTTTGTGAAAGGGAGGTCGTGTCTCACTAATTTGATTGAGTTTTTTGAGGAAGTGACAAAGATGATTGATGAAGGAAGGGCAGTGGATGTTATCTCTATGGACTTCAGTAATGCCTTTGACAAGGTCCCTCATGGCAGACTGGTACAAAAGGTGAAGTCACACGGGATCAGAGGTGAGCTGGCAAGATGGATACAGAACTGGCTCAGTCATAGAAGACAGAGGGTAGCAGTGGAAGGGTGCTTTTCTGAATGGAGGGCTGTGACTAGTGGTGTTCCGCAGGGATCAGTGCTGGGACCTTTGCTGTTTATAATATATATAAATGATTTGGAGGAAAATATAGCTGGTCTGAAGTTTGCGGATGACACAAAGGTTGGTGGAGTTGCGGATAGTGATGAGGATTGTCAGAGGATACAGCAGGATATAGATCGGTTGGAGACTTGGGCAGAGAAATGGCAGATGGAGTTTAATCCGGACAAATGTGAGGTAATGCATTTTGGAAGATCTAATGCAGGTGGGAAGTATACAGTAAATGGCAGAACCCTTAGGAGTATTGACAGGCAGAGAGATCTGGGCGTACAGGTCCACAGGTCACTGAAAGTGGCTATGCAGGTGGATAAGGTAGTCAAGAAAGCATACGGCATGCTTGCCTTCATCGGTCGGGGCATAGAGTATAAAAATTGGCAAGTCATGCTGCAGCTGTACAGAACTTTAGTTCAGCCACACTTAGAATATTGCGTGCAATTCTGGTCGCCACACTACCAGAAGGACGTGGAGGCTTTGGAGAGGGTACAGAAGAGGTTTACCAGGATGTTGCCTGGTCTGGAGGGCATTAGCTATGAGGAGAGGTTGGAAAAACTCGGATTGTTTTCACTGGAACGATGGAGGTGGAGGGGCGACATGATAGAGGTTTATAAAGTTATGAGCGGCATGGACAGAGTGGATAGTCAGAAGCTTTTTCCCAGGGTGGAAGAGTCAGTTACTAAGGGACATAGATTTAAGGTGCGAGGGGCAAAGTTTAGATGGGATGTGCGAGGCAAGTTCTTTACACAGAGGGTGGTGAGTGCCTGGAACTTGCTGCCAGGGGAGGTGGTGGAAGCAGGTACGATAGCGACGTTTAAGAGGCATCTTGACAAATACATGAATAGGATGGGAATAGAGGGATATGGTCCCCGGAAGTGCGGAAGGTGTTAGTTTAGGCAGGCATCAAGATCGGCGCAGACTTGGAGGGCCGAATGGCCTGTTCCTGTGCTGTACTGTTCTTTGTTCTTTGTTCTTTCCTCACTCTATCCCTTGGTCTATGTTAAGTCCCTCTGTCAGTCCCTCTATTCCATCATCACTCTCAATCCCTCTGTTTGTGATTTTCCCCTTCCTCCTATCAATGTGCCTCTGTCTATCCTTGTGTTTGACTCTCTAAGTTATTGTTATTCCGATGTTGTTCCCACTGATGAAAAAAAGCAATATTTTTGTATTTAATGTGATGAATTGTAATGTTGCTTTTGACTTTCACTATTTAAATATCATTTTAAATATTATTACTGCATTCATAAAAGTGACATCTCTCCTCATATTCTCAGTTTTCGCTGAACCCATGATCAGCAACAGCAGCCTACACCAATTTAATACAACGATGGATCCAGGCTCCACTACAGCACCAGGATCCCATTCCATCCCTGTGCCAAAGCCAGAATACACGATGGGATATACAGAGCAAGAAAATATCAATAACAATGACAGCAAGCTAGAGGGTGAGTGTGGCATCTGCTTTCAGATTAAAACCCTCCCTGTATCTAATCTATATAAACTGGAAATAGTTACATTGTCTAACAGGACATGACAAGTTCAGAATCCATTGCCCGTGGAACTGGTCAGAGAGTGATTCGCGCTATCTTTGACTTGTTCCAATCAATAATGTCATTTGAGGTCCTATGATCTTGTTTGGATAGAAAGAGGGACTTTCACTTTATCACCAAGGCATACATCAGGGTCCGACAAACACATGTGATGAATTACTTGTTGATTTGTTTTGGAAGTTTGGTTCAGGGATGAATGCTGGCCACTGGGAGAATTCACTTTTGTTGTTTTTGAATCATGCTATAGGATCTGTTCATTTATCTAAAAACAGGTAGATAAGGCCTTGGTTTAGTATCTCATGCCAAAGGATCTTTGACAGTGCAGCAATCCTTCAGTACAATGTGGCTTAAAAATGGTGAGGACTGGGTGCTTAATATAGAAGGATATAAAGTGTTCAGAAAAGATGGAGAAGGGAAAAAGGGAGGTGGGGTTCCAGTACTGATTAGGGAAGACATTGTCGATTTGGAAAGGGAGGATGTCCTTGAGGGGGCAAAGATACAATCCATTTGGTTAGAGTTGAGGAGCAAAAAGGGTACAATCACACTACTGGGGATATTCTATAAGCCTCCAGATCGTGAGAAAGTGATAGAGGAGAAAATCTGCAGGGAACTCACAGAGATGTTCAAGAACCATAGAGTGGTGATATTGGGGGAATTTAATTATCCAAATATCAATTGGCAGATTTTAGAGTAAAGGGTAAGGAGGGGGAGGAATTTCTGAAATGTGTTCAGGAGAACTTCCTTGATCAGTATGTTCTCAGCCCAACCAGAAAGGGTGTATTGCTGGATCTGGTGTTGGGAAATGAGATGGGCCAAGTGGACCAAGTGTCTGTTGGGAAGCACTTGGGTAAGAATGATCATTGTATTATAAGGTTTAGACTATTAATGCAGAAAAGCAAGTATTGAAATAACGTTGAACATCTAGATTGGAAGAGGGCTAATTTCAATGTCGTGAGAAGGGATCTAGCCAGGATAAAATGGAACCAAAGAGGACAGGAAGAGCTGTATCGGAACAATGGGTTATTTTAAGGAAGAGATGCTTCAGGTACAGACTAGGTACATTCCAACAAGAGTAAAAGGTAAGGGAACAAATAACAGGATTCCTTAGATGATGAGGGAGAGAGAGATTATGATGAAACAAAATAAGTGGCTGCATGATGGTGAATTCTTCAAGTGAGAACCAGGCTATATACAACAGGTTGAGAGGAAAGGTGAAGAGGAAAATTAGACTGATAAAGAGACTTGATGGGCCTAATGGCCTCCTTCTGAGCTGTAAATGACTCTGTGACTCTATTAACAGATCCTGGTGGGAAGATTAAACCTACAATCTTGTAACTCAAACATTAGAGTGTCATCACTGAGCCGAATGGATTTTCTTGCAATGCTTTGCTATCCATATAAATCTACATCGACCACACCCTCTCTCCTTACTTTCATTTTCTTCTAAAAATTCTATCAGGTTCGTCAAACATGACTTGCCCTAACAAATCCATGTTGACTAGCTCTGATCATCTTTGCCCTTCTAAGTGTTCATGTAACCACATAATTATGGTCTGCAGTAATAGGAACATAGGAACAGGAGTAGGCCATTCAGCCCATCGAGTCTGCTCCAATGTTCAGTACAATCATGGTTGATCATCTACCTCAACGGCACTTTCCCGTGCTCTCTCTCCATATCCCTTGATGTCATTTGCTTCCAAAAAGCTATTGATTTCTATCTTGAACATGCTCAATGATTGAGCTTCCACAGCCCTCCCAGGTAGAGAATTCCAAAGATTCACAACCCTCTGAGTGAAAAAAATCTCCCTCATCTCAGTCTTAAATGGCCTGTCCCTTATTCTGAGACTGTGTCCCCTGGTTCTAGACTCACCAGCCAGGGGAAACATCCTATCCATATTTACCCTGTCACACCCTGTAAGAATTTTGTAAGTTTCAATGAGATCACCTCTCATTCTCTGAAACTCTAGAGAAAACAGGCCCAGTTTCCTCCATGTCTCCTCATAAGACAATCCCGTCATCCCAGGGATTAGTCTGGTGAACCTCGGTTTCACTCCCTCTAGGGCAAATATATCCTTCTTTCGATGAGGAGACCAAAACTATACACAATACTCCAGGTGTGGTCTCACCAAGGCGCTATACAATTGCAGCAAGACATCTTTACTACTGTACTCAAATTCCCTTGTGATGAAGGCCAACATAACATTTGTCTTTCTAATTGCTTGCTGCATGTGCATGGTAGCTTTTAGTGACTCATGAACAAGGACGCCCAGGTCTCTTTAGACATCAACACTTCCCAACCTCTCACCATTTAAGAAATATTCTATCTCTCTGTTTTTTCTACCAAAGTGGATAACGTCACACTTATTCACATTATATTCCATCTGCCATATTCTTGCCCATTCACTTAGCCTGTCCAAGTCCCCTCGAAGCCTCCTTGCATCCTCCGCACAACTAATATTCCCACCTAGTTTTGTGTCATCAGCAGTTTTGGAAATATTACATTTGGTTTCCAAATCTAAATCATTTGTATAGATTGTGAACAGCTGTGGCCCAAGTACTGATCCTTGTAGTACCCCACTAGTAACAGCCTGCCATCCTGAGAATGACTCATTTATTCCTACTCTCTGCTTTCTGTCTGTTAACCAATTCTCAATCCATACCAGTATTTTACCCCCAATCCCATGTGCTCTAATTTTGTTTACTAACCTCCTGTGTGGGACCTTATCAAAAGCCTTCTGAAAATCCAAATACATCACATCCACTGGTTCTCCTTTAGCTATGTTACAAGTAACATCCTCAAAAACCTCGAACAGGTTTGTCAAACATGTTTTCCCTTTCATAAATCCATGTTTATGCCCAATCAGATCATTATTTTCCAAGTGTCCAGTTATCTCATCATTTATAACAGATTCTAACATTTTCCCAGTACTGATGTCAAACTAATAGGTGTGTAGTTCTCCATTCTCCCTCTCCCTCCCTTCTTAAATGGTGATCAATGAATGGTTGTCTGTTCTATTTCTGTGCCCCTATTTGAACAGAGGTGTGAGATTTGCCACTTTTGGCCAAACTCCATCACTAATGAATTGTGAGAAGTTATGGTTACTTCCTGCATGAATTTCTCACTCACCTCCTTCAGAATTATGGAGCACATGCCATCTGTTCTAGGACGCACCCTCATCCCTTTTAGAACTGTTTCCTTACTATATACAATGGTTAAAGGAAAGGTAGGACTGATCAGAGACGATAAGGGAAATTTTCTCCTGGAGAATGGAGGAATGGCACCCACAGTAAATGAAGCTTATGCCTTAGTGTTTCCAGAGAGGAAGAGCTGAATCAGGGGATAAGGTTACTACAGATACGAAAATAGCCTATCTCTCATATATGTCCCTTCTGAATTATATTCCACCCCCTCCCCCCCATCATATCCCCTCTCTCTGTCAGATCCCCCACTCAGTTGAATTCCCCTGACTTTCTGTTATATTCCTTCCTCTCAGTTATCTGCCCCACTCTCTGTTATATTCCCCCCAACTCTGGCCTATCCCCATCCCAGTTACATTCCCCTCTCTCAGTTGACAAGATTTTCTAAAGGAAAGGGTTCTTATTTCTTCAGCTGTTGCTGTGCCAGTGGTTGTAATGCCTGTCCATTTACTCACTCATTAGGCAACTACATGGATTATTTGTTCAACATTACTTATGGATATTGTGGCAAAAGATTTGAAGAACAGATTGAGAAGATTGGACATCAGCAGTGGTGCAATTGGACGGCAATTGATCGGTGGGTGACTGTGAAAATAAAGCTTGATTCTATAAAGCTACACTTTGCTTCATTGACAGCACTAGACAGGGTCACTGTTTATTCAGGGTGAGGATCACTCACTGTGTAACTGGACAGAGTCACTGTTTATTCAGGGTGAGGATCACTCACTGTGTAACTGGACAGAGTCACTGATTATTCAGGGTGAGGGTCACTCACTGTGTAACTGTACAGAGTCACTGTTTATTCAGGGTAAGAGTTTAATCCGGACAAATGTGAGGTAATGCATGTTGGAAGGTCTAATGCAGGTGGGAGGTATACAGTAAATGGCAGAACCCTTCGGAGTATTGACCGGCAGAGAGATCTGGGCGTACAGGTCCACAGGTCACTGCAAGTGGATACGGTAGTCAAGAAGGCATACGGCATGCTTGCCTTCATCGGTCAGGGCATAGAGTATAAAAATTGGCAAGTCATGTTGCAGCTGTACAGAACCTTAGTTAGGCCACACTTAGAATATTACGTGCAATTCTGGTCGCCACACTACCAGAAGGACGTGGAGGCTTTGGAGAGGGTACAGAGGAGGTTTACCAGGATGTTGCCTGGTCTGGAGGGCATTAGCTATGAGGAGAGGTTGGAAAAACTCGGATTGTTTTCACTGGAATGACGGAGGTGGAGGGGCGACATGATAGAGGTTTACAAAGTTATGAGCGGCATGGACAGAGTGGATAGTCAGAAGCTTTTTCCCAGGGTGGAAGAGTCAGTTACTTGGGGACATAGGTTTAAGGTGAGAGGGGCAAAGTTTAGAGGGGATGTGCGAGGCAAGTTCTTTACACAGAGGGTGGTGAGTGCCTGGAACTTGCTGCCGGGGGAGGTGGTGGAAGCAGGTACGATAGCAACGTTTAAGAGGCATCTTGACAAATACATGAATAGGATGGGAATAGAGGGATATGGGCCCCGGAAGTGCAGAAGGTGTTAGTTTAGGCAGGCATCAAGATCGGCGCAGACTTGGAGGGCCGAATGGCCTGTTCCTGTGCTGTACTGTTCTTTGTTCTTTGTCACTCACTGTGTAACTGTTCAGGTTTATACACTAATCTCTTCTCCTCTTTCCTTCAGACTTTACAGTTCGCTGACTTTTTGCTCGGAGTCTGTAATGGAACATGTCGGTTCCTATTGGCCAAATGAAGTTGGCGAAAATTTAATAATTCTGATGCATAGTCGTTACTTTAAGTACTGCAGCATGGAGGAAAATCGGGTTTTGATCGACCCTCCTGAAAACACTGTGCTGGGGCTGGTCATGGCTCCAATCTGTATCATTCCCATCATGGTGACACTGGTGGTGTGGTGCAGCAAAAACAGTGAAGCCAACACCAAAAAATAGATGTGCCCTTTATATCCATCTATATTTATAATTCCTTTTATCCAACCTGAATTCCTGTTATCCCATCCTGTTTTTCATTTCAATATCCAATCTGTTTGGAATTACCATTACTCCATCGTGTTTCTAACTCCTGTTATCCCATCCTGTTTATATTTTCCATTATCCTTCCCATAATCCAATCCTATTCATGTTCCATTGTGCTCTGCCATGTTTCACTGTTTATCGTATCAAACTTTCTCTCCACCTCTTCAAACTTTCTGCAGCCTTTGACATGGTTAACCATGTCATCCTCCTCCAAAGCCTCTGATCCATTCGAGTCATCCGAGTGGAACAGCTCTCATTGGCTCCCAATGTTTCTATCCAGTCATAGCCAGAGAATCTACAATAATGGGTTTTCTTTCCACTCTCTCATTATTATTTCTACACACACCCTCCTACATTATCTGCATGCTGCCCCTCATCAATATTAACTGCAGACATGGGGTCATCTTCCACATGTAGGACATCCAGTTCTATGTGACTACCACATTATCACTTTACTGAACCTCTCCACTGCCTTTGTGTTGTCACACTGTTTATCTGATATCCATTCTTGGATGAGCTACAATTTCCTCCAATTAAACATTGGGAAGACTGAAATCATTGACATCTGTAATTCTATACCCTCATCATCGACTCCATTGCTCTCCCTGGTCACTGTTTGAGGCCGAACCTTGGCATCCTATCTGACCCCAAGATCAGCTTCCAACCACATTCACTTCATCATTATGACCACCTATTTCCACCAACATAACTTCACCTGTCTCCATCCCTGTCTCAGCTCATCTGCTGCTGAAATCCTCATTCATGCCTTTTGTTAACTCTAGACTTAACTATTCCAATGCGTTCCTGTCTGGCCTCCCACATTCTACCCTCTGTATACTTGACCTCATCCAAAACGTTGCTAACACGCACCAAGTCCTGTTCACCCATCACCCTTGTGTTTGCTGACCTACACTCGTTCTTGGTCCCCCAATACCTCAAATTTAAAATTCTCATCTTTGTGTTTAAATCTCTCCATGGCCTCACCCTTCCTTATCTTGGTTACCTCCTCCAGCCTTACAACCCTCTTACTCTCAGCACAAAAATCAGCATGTGTCTGACTGGCCTCTTGTGAGGCCCCCATTCTTTCACCCTATGCCTTCAGCCAACCAGTACCTAAGCTCTGGAAAACCCTCCTGAAGCTAATTTGCCTTTGCATCTCCCTCTCTTTCCTTTATGACCCTTCTTAAAAGTCAACTCTTTGATCAAGTGGTTGGTCACCTGTCCTAATGACCTGTTCTTTGGATCTTTGTTCATTTTTCCTTTCCAACTCTGTAGCACATCAGCCTTTTCTTCATTAAAGACTCTGTATAAATTCAGATGTTGTTGTCACTGTGGATCTTCAGATCAGTTGAAATTTATTGTCGTTGGGATCGCGTGTCATGACTTCATGCAGAAGATATGGTACAATGAATACCTACTCCAAATCATCAGATCTGATGGCTTTGTCTACAACAGAATAAATGGAAACTTTCCCTCAAACTCTGTCATGTACTTTATTTCCTTATCTCCTGCAATTAGAGTTTGAATAGACCTGTTTGGGCAGGACACGGAATGGAAGTGCTGAGTATGGATTTGGCAGGAACTCAACACATTGCAAAATCCAACAACAGTCAGATTTTCAGGCCTTGAGTTCTGAGGGTGACAGTATATCCTATAGTATACCTGGACATACGGTACATGTGCTATACTACACCCAAATGCTACAGTATATGGTGTCTACACTTGGGATCAGGGTCAACATTCCAGTGGGCTAGATGTCAGTTGGGAGGCGGTAAGGCAATGGGTGGGAGAGCTGTTTTGAGTTGGGAAACCCTCAGGTCCTTTGCCAGCAGGCCGCAGCCAGAGAGCGGAGAAGAAGGAGGGAGAGATTGGAAAGGTTGGGGAGTGGTAGGGAAGATTGAAGGCCTGTGGAGGAGATGATGAAAGTTGGTGAGGGATGGTGGTTGGAAGGTTTGGGGAGAAGTTGGGAGAGTTGGGGGTGTTTGGAAATAGTGAGAGTGTTTGGAAGGTTCGGGGGTGATTGGAAAGGTTTGGGGGGGTTTGGAAGGGTTGGGAGGGTTAGGAAGTTTTGGGGTTATTGGAAGGGTTTGGGGGGGTTTGGAAGGGTTGGGAGGGTTAGGAAGTTTTGGGGTGATCGGAAGGGTTTGGGGGGGTTTGGAAGGGTTGGGAGGGTTAGGAAGTTTTGGGGTGATCGGAAGGGTTTGGGGGGGTTTGGAAGGGTTGGGAGGGTTAGGAAGTTTTGGGGTGATTGGAAGGGTTTGGGGGGGTTTGGAAGGGTTGGGAGGGTTAGGAAGTTTTGGGGTGATCGGAAGGGTATGGGGGGGTTTGGAAGGGTTGGGAGGGTTAGGAAGTTTTGGGGTGATTGGAAGGGTTGGAGGGATTTGGAAGAGTCATGGGAAGATTGGAGGTCTTGCAGGGGAGGGGTCTGATTGTGGAGATTTTATGAAGCAGGTATAACAGATCTATTAGTTAAGGAGGAGGCACTTACCTCCTCCAGCTCTCGCCTCCCTTTAGCTGTCAGACTTCCTAAAGCCCAGAAATCCTGGCTGATCTGAGTAAAATTTAAAATGCTGGTTAAATATGAGTCACGTGGCCTCAACATAATATTTAAATTGCCAGCTACACCCCTCTTCCGCCCTTCCCCACCCCCCATCATCCCACCTCCGTTTAACCAGAAATGAACAGGTTGGGGGTTGGGATCCAGACTTTTAACCTTTTATCATACCACCCAATCCAAACCTGCCCATTTTTGAGGATTAAAATTCCAGCCAATGTTTGTGTTCATTGACCAGCTTCCCTCCCTGTGATTGAGGTGTATTTCCTGACAGTATCTGTGCCTGCTCTCTCTGGTACTGGATGACAGCACATCATTCCAGCTCAAATCCTACTGTGGCAACTTGGGCCAGTGAATTCAATAAAGCTGCTCATTTGAGAGGGAAACTGCCCATGAGAGGTTGCCAGATGACTGTAAAAATCATGGTTCTCTCATGTCCTTCAGGGAGGCTGATCTGCTCCCTCTCTGGTCCGGCAACTTTGCCGTTGATTTTCATGGGTCTTGAAATGGGGGAAGGGAATGCAATAAATGTGACCTGACCAACACCTTCCTGAAGAAAAATTAACAAAAAAAGATACTTTCCCTTTAAATCAAGGCCTTCCCCGATAACTCTAAAGGTGGTGAGGTACCATCACTACTGGGTGTAATTCTATAGGCCACCAACTAGTGCGAAAGATATAGAGGAGAAAATTTGAGAGGAAATTACAGGGAGGTCCAAAAATTGTAGAGTAGTCATTACGGGGGACTTCAATTATCCTAATACAACAACAACAATTTAAATTTATATAGCGTCTTTAACATAATAAAACATCCCAAGGTGCTTTACAGGAGCATTATAAAACAAAATATAACAGCAAGCCACAAAAGGAGATATGAGGTCAGATGACCAAAAGCTTTCTCAAAGAGGTAGGCTTCAAGGAGTGTCTTAAAGGTGGAAACAGAGATAGAGAGGCAGAGAGGTGTAAGGAGAAAATTCCAGTGGTGCAGCGATTAAAATTGGGTATGATCGAGAGGCCAGAATTATATGAATGCAGTTATCATACAATCATAACAGGAGCAGGCCATTCAGCCCATTAAGTCCATGCTGGTTTCTGTGGAACAATCCAATCTGTCCCATTCCTCCGCTCGATCCCTGTTGCCCTGAAGGTTTATTTCCCTCAAGCGCCCATCCAATTTCCTTTTGAAATCATTCATCTTCTTCACTTCCACCACCCTCGTGGGCAGCAAGTTCCAGGTCATTACCACTCACTGCGTAAAAAAGTTCTTCCTCACACCCCTTTGATCTCTTGCCCAAAACCTTAAACCTGTGTCCCCCGAGTCCTTGTACCATCAGCTAATGGGAACAGTTTTTCTTTGTCTACTTTATCTAAACCTGTCACAATCCTGTACAACTCTATTAAATCTTCTCTCAATCTCCTTTGCTCCAAGGAGAACAACCCCAGTTTCTCCAAAATAACCCTGTGACTAAAATCCCTCAAACCTGGACCCATTCTGATAAATCTCCTCTGCACCCTCTCAAGGACCCTCACATCCTTCCTGAAGTGCGGTGACCAGAACTGGATGCAATTCTCCAGTTGGGCCTTACCAGAGCTTTATAAAGGTTCAGCATAACTTCCCTGCTTTTGTACTCAATACCTCTGTTTATGAACTTCGAGATCCCATATGCTTTATTAACCACTCTCTCAATATGTCCTGCCACCTTCAAAGATCGATGCACATGCACCCCCAGGTCCCTCTGTTCCTGCACACTCTTTAGAACTGTGCCATTAAGTATATATTGCCTCTCCCTATTCCTTCTGCCAAAATGCATCACCTCACATTTCTCTGTATTAAATTCCATCTGCCACGTGTCTGCCCATTCTGCTAGTCTATCTATGGCCTGTTGCAGTTGACTGGCATCATCCTCACTGCTTGCCTCACATCTAAGTTTGGTCTCATCAGCAAATTTTGAAATTTTGCTCTGTATTCCAAATTCCAAATCATTTTTATGTATCATAAAAAGCAGTGGTCCCAGCACTGACCCTTGGAGAATACCACTGTCTACCAACCTCCAGTCTGAAAAACAACCATTTACCACAACTCACTGTTTTCTGTCCTTAAGCCAATTTTTTTATCCAATTGGACACTGACCCTCCTGTTCCATGAGCCTCAATTTTGTTTACCAGATTTTTATGTGGTACTTTGTTGAATGCTTTCTTAAAATCCTCCCACCCTGCAGCCACCCCCCCCTCCCCACACCCGCTGCCCTCCCCACCCCCACTGCACAGCTGAACTGTTCATGGTGCTCTAGACTTTTCTCTGGCTGTATTCTCCAGAGGAACCATTACCCTCACCCGTATACAGAACTGAATATCAGTTGGAGAGCCGGATGCATTCGGAGAACCCCTGCACTACCTGCCTGGTCCTGCTTAACTGTCTGCCGGCCATCTATTCCCTCTCTGCCTGCACACTCTTGAGCTAGAAATGTGCTATCCATGTAGTTCTATGCCTTGCAGCTGCATCACAATATTACTAGCTGCTGCTCAAGCTTTGGAACCCGGGGCTTAAGCTCCAGCAGCTGACGCCGATTCCTGCACGTGTTGTTGTCCAGGACATGAAAAACCCCCTGGAGTTCTCACACAGCACCGGATGTGCATTCCATGGGACTGAGGTGCCCTGCCATGCCTCTATTTATTAGACTAACTAAACTTAGCAGAAATAAACTGAAGACTTATCATAGAATCATAGAATGGTTACAGCACAGAAAGAGGCCATTTGGCCCATAGTATCCCTGCTGGCTTTCTGCAAGAGTAACTCAGCTAGTTCCATTCCCCCGCCCTTTCCCCATAGCCATGCAAATCTTTTCTCTTCGAGGGCTTAGGCAGTTCATTTTTGAAAGCCACGATTGAATTTGCCTCCACCACCTTCTCACGCAGTACATTCTGATCCTAACCACTCGCTGTGTAAAAAAGGTTTTTCCTCATGTGGCCGTTGCTTCTTTTGCCAATCACCTTTGTATCCATGTCCTCTGGTTCTGGATCCTTCTGTCAAAGGGAACAGTTTCTCTCTACCTGCTCTGTCCAGACCCCTCATGATTTTGAACACCTCTATCAAATCTCCTCTCAGCCTTCCCTGCTCTAAGGAAAACAGACCCAGCTTCTCCAATCTATCCTCATCACTGAAGCCTCTCATCACTGGAACCAGTCTCATAAATCTTTTCTTCTATTAAAGACTTATAAAAACACTTATCAGCGACACAATAATCAGCACCTTCTTTTATGCTGACATCAATTTTAGCGTATTTTTATCTCTCCCTGAAGTTTGTACTTCGGCCACTTTACTGCTCCGCTGCACGCCCTGGACTACTTTAGATCCGATTCCTGCTAAACCATCTTCCACTGAACTGTCCAATCAAACTCCCAGGACAGGTACAGTACGGGGTTAGATACAGAGTAAAGCTCCCTCTACACTGTCCCCATCAAACACTCCCAGGACAGGTACAGCTTTCGGTTCCGGGATTCTGAGATCCCTGTCAACATGAGAGCTAAGTGGCGGAAGAAGCGTATGCACAGGCTGAAGCGTAAAAGACGAAAGATGAGGCAGAGGTCCAGGTGAACAACTGCTGAAGATGCAGTACTGATCAGGCTGCATTGAATCTTGCATGGCAAATGGACTCTGACGCTTCTGTTTATAGATATTTCACAAAGACCAACAATTTAGTGGCACCTCAGATGCTGGTCATGAGAAGATCTTGTACATTGATCTGTTGTACTATGCCTTGATGTATAGTAGTTACAAAATAAAGTGTAAAAACTCCTTATATAAAAAAAAACGGGGTTTGGCTCCTCTCTGATTGGGAATACTGAGTGCTGAGTGCCTCAATGAGGTGCAGCTGACAGTGCTGCAGTCAGTTGCTGGAGAAGGAGTGCTGAGGAGACACTACAAAAACTTTTGCTGCAGAGGAGGAAAGACTTTTGGATTAAGCCTGTATTTCGAGGTGGGTGTTGAGCACCAGACTCTTACTTTATTTGGACTGTTGTGGAAGAGGCCAGAAGAACAAGGGGTGGGGGCTATATAATTCTGCAGGGAGCTGTGCAGTTGCACTAAAGTTGCAGGGAAGCTCCCTCCCCACCCCAATTGCCCAGCCTGAGTCAACTGAAGCTGCCTGGCTAATATACAGAAGGGGATAAATAGTGCCTGGGCAGCTTCAGCTGACTCAGGTGAAGACGCCTCCCCCAACCAGAAGACCAGAAGTGTTTACAGTGCTCAGAGTACCACCCTTTAAGGAGAAAAAAAAAAGCAAAGTCATCGCTTGCAGCCTGTCTTTCCCATTTCCTGGATACCCTCAGCCTCTCCCCAAACCTCCTAGTTGGTTTCTTTGTTTGTTTGTTTGCCTGTAATTTGGGGGTGGGTTTGGCTCTTGAGCCATGGCAAGCCCATCATCACCGGTGGCGGGGCCTTCTCATACCTATTCGGCTGCTGCCTCTGTGGCCACCCGTGTGACCCCGTCACCTTTTAAATTAATTACTTCAAGCCATGGGGTAAAGAGCTATCCCCACCCCAATATGTCTATAGAGGCCTGTGTAAAGGCAATGGCCGAGGTTGTCGGCCCCTCGTCCATTGTGGCAGCCTCAAAAATGTACGGGAAGGTTGTGTTCTTCCTGAAGACCGAGCGGGCCGTGTCCCTGGCCCTGAATAAAGGGCTCACTATGGGTGGGACTTTCCTGCCGGTGGACCCTCTAGGGGCCACTGCGCAGCGGTTAATGTTATCAAACGTCCCGCCCTTTATTCCCAGTGAGCTCCTCCTCCCCCACCTGCACCATCTGGGGGAGGTGAGGTCGGGGATCACCCCAGTCCGGCTTGGTCTTCGGGAGCACAGCCTCCAACATGTCTACTCCTTCCGCCGCCAGTTATTTATGCAGCTGGCGCGGGAGGAGGACTCGGAAGGCCAGTTTGATGTGCAGTTCCAGGGGACGGCCTACCGCGTCTTCTGGACCTCGGACGGGGCGTGGTGCCATGTCTGCAAGGGGGTGGGGCATGTTCGTAAGAACTGCCCCAACCTCCCGGCCGCCAGCTCCACCTCGGCAGCCCAGAGTGGTTCCACAGCACCTCCTCCCACTCCCCCCACACATCCAATAGACACCGCTCAGTCGGTTCCGGAGGCTGTGGTTTTCACAGCCTCCGGCGGGGAGGGGAGCGTCCGTCCGAGTGGAAGGAAGATGCGGGGGAAAAAGAAACATCATGAAGCGCATCCCCTGGACACTTTGTCACAAACTGAGCCTGAGCTCAGCCCAAAGCCCATTCCCATGGAATCCACCTGTCCCAGGGCTGGGCTCAGGCCCAGGGTGACTAAAAAGGAAAAAAAGGGTGCGAAGGCGGAAGCCTCTGATGACATGCAGGTCTCTGAGTCTCCGTGCCCTAGTGCGAAAAAGAGGAGAAGGCACCCCTCCACAGAAATAACACAGGGCCCTGAGGTGCAGGGCCCATCTGTTGGAGGGGAGCTGTCTCCTGTTTCGGGTCCTCAGGTTCCCCCTACCGCCACCACCAAAGCTACAAAGTCCGGGCAGGAGCTCCCTATTCCTTAGGATGGAGGGGAGGGGAAGGCCCCAGTACATGAGGCCCCTCCTGAAGGAGTAAGTGGGGCCCTGCTTGTGGTGGGGGAGCCTGGGGACACCGCCCATTCCGCCACTGCTACTGGGTCGGGTGCCTGAAATGAAGGGGAGGGCAACGCCCCAGAGGGTCAGCCCTCCCAGCCGGAGTCCACCACCAACCAGGAGACACCCGACCTGGTGAAAACTGAGAATGCTGCCCCATCTGCTGGACCTGTGGGTGCTCGCGGAGCGGGAGATGGCCTCCTCTCTCCGCCTCCGGTCTCGGCTCCGGCTGGATCTCCGGAGTCGGGATCTTATGTCTCCCCTGGACCACTCATTGGCCTGGGGACGGAGGTGGAGGGGGGTCCCGCGCTGCTGGTACCCACAGGCTCCAGTTACACAATAGACCCCAGAGAGGACTCCTCCGCCATCGATCCTGGGAGTGGGATCGTGACGGAGGCGGGACCAGCTGGCGCGGCCGGGACGTCCGCCCCACAGTGTGTGGTGGATGTGTCGGCCGCTGGCGGTGAAGACCCGGAGGAGGATGGGGATTCGGTGTGGGCCACGGAGGATGATCTTGATTCCATCGCCAGTGAGGTGGTGGAGTCCCTCGTGCCTCCCACCGAATCTCCTCTCATCCCCACGGCGGAACTCCGGGATTTCCTCGCGGCTTGCAGAGGTTGCCGCAATAAAGTTCAGCTGGCCCTCGACCGTTGGTCGAATCTGGTGCTGATCATACAATCCGTCCGTGCCGCCCTTAAGATAGCGGGCAAGCGCGCGGACGTGAAACTGGTTGAGAGGCGCCGTTTTAATGTGTTCCTCAATGGGTTGCTGGGGGAGTGGAGGGCCAGGTGCACTTCCACTCCCTCCTCACAGTGAGGTGTTTGTGATGGGTTTTAAGTACCTTTGACATGAAGATAACCATAGCCAGCCTCAACATCAACGGCAGCAGAGGGGCTCACCGCAGATTTCACAATCTCTCAGTCCTTAGGGAAGGGAGATACGCGGTGAGCTTTCTGCAGGAAACCCACACCGTTCCGGGAGACGAAGCCACCTGGCTCCTGGAGTGGCAGGGTGGGGTCTACATGAGTCACCTCACCACTATTTCTAGTGGGGTGGCTATCTTGTTGGCCCCGACTTTTCAGCCGGAGATCTTGGGGGTCAAGGAGCTCGTGCCGGGCCACTTGCTCCACCTCACCGTTCGCCTGGGTAGCGTGCCGCTCCACTTTGTGAACGTGTACGCGCCCAGGCCCGGCGCGTTGCAAGCGCGCTTCTTTGAAGAAGTGTCCGCTCTCTTGAGCTCCATCGATAGCGGCGAGTGCATCATCCTCGGTGGGGATTTTAACTGCACCCTCGAGGTGGGGGATCGCTCCGGTCCCCAGCGCGGCCTAGCGTCGGTGGAGAAGTTGAGGGGACTGATCAGCTCCCTTAACTTGGTGGACGTCTGGCGGAATCTCCATCCCGACTCCAGCGCCTTCACGTGGAGGTCTGGAGGAGGGGGGTCGCGAATCGACCGCCTCTACATTTCGCAGGCGTACGTCTCCCGCGTTTCGGCGGCCTCCATGCGGCTGGTGCCGTGCTCGGACCACCACCTGGTGTGGGCGGAGTTCACTCCGCTCCGCACGCGGGCGGGGTCCGTGTACTGGCACTTTAACAACCGGCTGCTGGAGGATGTGCGATTTCGGGACTCGTTCTGTCGATTCTGGGCCGACTGGAGAAGGAAGCAGGGGGGCTTCCCTTCCTTGAGGCTATGGTGGGATGTGGGCAAGACTCACATCCGCGTCTCCTGTCAGGAGTACGCGAAGGGGTCGAACAAGAGGCGGGAAGCCGAGATCGGGCGCCTTGAGAGGGAGGTGCTCGACTTGGAGTCCCGCCTCGGTCATGCCTTCGTGGACCCGGCCTGTGGCAGGCATACAAAGAGAAGAAGGGCGCGCTGAGGGACCTGCAGCTCATAGGGTCCCGAGGCGCGTACGTGAGGTCGCGGATCCAGATCCTGGAAGATTTGGACCGCGCCTCTCCCTTCTTCTACTCGCTGGAAAAATGGCGGGGGGTCCGTAAGCAGCTCGTTGAGCTGCTGGCCGACGACGGATCCTCCATCACGGATCCGGAGGGAATGGGCCTCCTGGTCCGGACTTATTACAGTGCGTTGTTCTCTCCGGATCCGTCCAGCGAGGATGCGCGCAGAGTTTTGTGGGAGGACCTGCCGCAGGTCAGCCCGGAGGGCGCCGAAGGATTGGAGGCTCCGCTCACGTTGGCGGAGCTGACTGGCGCCCTCCACCAGCTCTCGAGGGGCAAATCCCCAGGGCTGGATGGGTTGACCGTGGAGTTCCTCAGGGCGTTCTGGGACGTCCTGGGGAACGATTACGCGCAGGTCCTGGGGGAAAGCCTGGCGACCGGGGAGATGCCCCTCTCGTGGCGCAGGGCGGTCATCGTCCTGCTGCCGAAGAGGGGCGATCTCCGCCTGCTTAAAAACTGCCATCCGGTCTCCCTCCTCAGCACGGATTATAAGATCTTTGCCCGGGCTATGTCTACCCGCCTGGGCTCCGTGCTGGCCCACATGATCCACCCCGACCAGTCCTACACGGTCCCGGGCCGGTCCATCCAGGACATCATCCACCTGGTCCGGGACCTGATCCATCTTTCCCAGAGGACTGGTCAGTCGGTCGCCTTTCTCTCCCTCGATCAGGAGAAGGCGTTCGACAGGGTGGATCACGATTACCTTTTCGGGACTCTGCGCGCTTTCGGACTCGGGCCGCATTTCGTGGCCCGGGTCCGACTTTTATACGCCGCCGCAGAGTGTCTAGTCAAAGTTAACGGGTCCTTGACGGCGCCCCTTCGATTTGGGAGAGGAGTGCGTCAGGGGTGCCCCATGTCCGGCCAATTGTATACCATCTGCGTGGAGCCCTTCCTGTGCCTGCTTCGCAGGAGGTTGACGGGATTGGCTCTGCGCGAGCCGGCCATGCGGGTCATCCTCTCGGCTTACGCCGACGACGTGCTCCTCGCAATCACAGATCCCGTTGACTTGCGGAGGATGCGCGACTGCCAGCAGACCTTTTCTGCCGCGTCCTCCGCGAGGATCAATTGGGAGAAATGTTCCGGACTCCTGGTTGGTCAATGGCGGGTGGACTCCCTGCCGGAGGAGATGACACCTTTTGCGTGGAGCACCACGCACCTCCTCTATCTGGGAGTCCACCTTAGCCCCGCTGAGGAAGCCTGGCCGGCAAACTGGCAGGAGTTGGAGGCGAAAGTCACCGCTCGGCTGGGGCGCTGGACAGGACTGCTCCGAGTGCTTTCCTACAGGGGCCGAGCGTTGGTCATAAACCAACTGGTGGCCTCCATGCTGTGGTACCGGTTGGTCACTTTGGCCCCGCCCCCTGTATTTGCCACCAAGATCCAGAAGAAACTCGTCGATTTCTTCTGGGGCAAGAGGAAACACTGGGTCTCTGCCGCGGTCCTGAGTCTCCCGATCGAGGAGGGCGGTCAGTCGCTGGTGTGCGTCCACACCCAGGCTGCGACTCTCCGCCTTTGGACCCTGCAGAGATACTTGTACGTCGAGCGTCCTCCCAGATGGTGTGCGCTGGCGACGTATTTTTTCCGCCGGTGTCACTGCCTTCAAGACGACACGCAGCTCCCGGTGGAGTCCGTTAGCCGTGCCTCTCTGAGGGAGTTGCCTGTCTTTTACCGGGATCTTTTCCGAGTCTGGAACATGGTCGCCTCCAGTCAGGGCGCTCCCCCGCCGGCGGAGGAGAGCGCCTCGGCTGTCCGGGCGGCCGACTCCGGGGATGGTCCGGCGGGCGGAGGAGTAGCCGAAACCCCGGGACGCCCCTCACTGCGGGTGGCGAGGGGGCTCGGGAGTGCGGAGCGATCCCGGCCGAGCTGACGCCTGCTCGGCCGGAACTGCTCATCGGACCCAGGCCCCGAAACCCTCCTCGGGAGCTGGTCCCGCACAACCCGAGCCGCCTCTCGGAAATGCCCTCCGTGCCATTCCAATCGGCGCGGAGGGGTTTCCTGTACGGGCTGCTCCTGCACAATCTCCACTTCCTCGCCCTCGTCAGCCGGCCGGACACGCCCTGGCGGTCCGCGTTGCCATCTGGCGGCGAGGGGAAACCCCGATGGAGGTCTCTCTACGCAGGAGTCTTCCCCCTTTACATCGGGGACCTGGGGTGGAGGGTGCTGCACAGAGCAGTCCCGTGCAATAGGCTTTTAAGTAGGTTCACGGGCTCCCAGGCCACCTGTACTTTCTGCGGCCTGGACGAGTCCGTGTTCCACATTTATACGGAGTGTGCGAGGTTGCAGCCCCTATTTGAGTATCTGAAGGGGCTGCTCCTCAAATTCTGGCTGCACTTTAGTCCCACGCTCCTGATCTTTGGGCACCCGGTGCGGAGGGGCTTGGGACGGGAGGAGGATCTCCTCGTCGGTCTGCTCCTGGGCCTGGCCAAGGTGGCAATTCACAGGTCCAGGTTGCGGGCCGTCGGGGGGTCCGTCCTCCCCGATTGCCTGCCCCTCTTCCGCGGTTACGTTCGCGCCCGGGTGTCCCTGGAAAAGGAGCATGCGGTGTCCGCCGGTACGCTTGAGGCCTTCCGCGACCGGTGGGCACCGCAGGGACTGGAGTGCATCGTTGACGCCGAGAATGGCATTTTAATTTGAGTTTTTTTGTTTATTTATCTGGTTTTAATAAAGTTATTTTAAAAATATAAGTGTGTAAATAAAGGGGGCCTGGGGTATAAAGGCCCCCTCGATGTGAAATATATAAAAGGGGCCTGGGGTATAAAGGCCACCTTAAAAAAAAAAGAAGAAAAAAAAAAACGGGTTAAATACAGAGTAAAGCTCCCCCTACACTGTCCCATCAAACACTCCCAGGGCAGGTACAGCACGGGGGTTAGATACAGAGTAAAGCTCCCTCTACACTGTTCCCATCAAACACTCCCAGAACAGGTACAGCACGGGGTTAGATACAGAGTAAAGCTCCCTCTACACTGTCCCCATCAAACACTCCCAGAACAGGTACAGCACGGGGTTAGATACAGAGTAAAGCTCCCTCTACACTGTCCCATCAAACACTCCCAGGGCAGGTACAGCACGGGGGTTAGATACAGAGTAAAGCTCCCTCTACACTGTCCCATCAAACACTCCCAGGGCAGGTACAGCACGGGGGTTAGATACAGAGTATACCTTCCTGCCAGGGAGCCAGAGGTACAAAATCCTGTCAAACATCCAGCACTGACCAGCTTTGAGCAGCTGCAGTTTGAATGAAACATTTTGAATCATGGTAGTGACTGGAGTTGTGCTTTTATGCATTTGCAAGGCTAGTGAAAGAGGTGGAAGGTTGCTTGGTCCAGATGTGTTAATGAAAAGACCATGAGAATCCTCTACTGCACGTCAAGATCTGTCCCAATAGTTCGCATTTTCGGGCAGATTAGCTAACTCCTGACATACAGTTGGACCTGGAATACAGACACAAGAAGAACTCTTTGTCCCAGCTTCTGTGGGCGGTTGTCACTTCCTTCCTCTGCTCATGATTTGATTCAGGGACTGACATCAAGTCAGTTTAACCTGTTTTGTCCCAAATCAATGACGAGTGGATAGTAAAGCACAGAATGGATGACTGAGTTCCTGGAGAGTGTTAGTGACCCTGGGGAGCTCAGTGTTGGTGTGTGTCTTTGTGTGTAAGAGGGTGACTGTGTCTATATGTATTGTATGCATATATTATTCTGTCTGCGTGCTTTGTGTGTCTGTGTTTGTGTGTGTCCATTTATACCTGTGTGTGTGTCAGTTGTGTGTTGTTACTGGGTGTCTGTTTGTGTCAGTGTGCATGTCTGTGTTTCTATGTGTGTAAATGTGAAGCCATTAGAGAGGGTGCAGAAAAGATTTGTGAGAATGGTTCCGTGGATAAGAAACTTCAATTACAGCGATAGATTAGAGAAGCTGAGGATGTTCTACTTGAAGAAGAGAATATTAAGAGGCGATTTGGTCAAGGTGTTCAAAATCATGAAAGGTCTGAACAGAGTAGATAGGGAGAAACTGTTCCCATTAGCAGAAGGATCGAGAACCAGAGGACACCCCGATGTAAGTTGATTGACAAAAGAAGCGACAGTGATATGAGAAAATATTTTAATGCAGTGCGTGATGAGGATCTGGAATGCACTGCCTGAGAGCGTAGTGGAGGCAGATTCAATCGTGGCTTTCAAAGGGCAATTGGATAATTCTCTGAAGAGAAAAAAATTGCAGGGCCACAGGGAAAAGGCAGGGAATGGAACTAGTTAAGTTGCTATTGCAGAGAGCCAGCACAGATGTGACGGGCCGAAAGGCCTCCTTCTGTGCAGTAACCATTCTATGATTTGCAGCATCTGATTTGTTTTGATTATTCTTTGATGAGGTTTGTGGTTGCCCCACCTTGTGTCTCCTTTTTCAGCTCTTTTTTTTCCTTCACTCCTCGTTTATTAAAGTTTTTTTATTTATAATTTGATTGAAACTAAAGTTTTAGAGACCAACCCCCCTATTGGCCAGAATGCAGTACTGCAGCCGATTGGGGGACAGCAGCGCCACCCAGTCCGGGAGGAAGTACTGCATCCGATTGGGAGGGGCAGCAGCGCCACCCAGTCCGGGAGGAAGTACTGCAGCCGATTGCGGGGTGGGGGGGGCTGCAGCGCCACCCAGAGTCCTGGAGGAAGTACTGCATCCGGTTGGGAGGGGCAGCAGCGCCACCCAGTCCGGGAGGAAGTACTGCAGCCGATTGGGGGACAGCAGCGCCACCCACTCCGGGAGGAGGTACTGCAGCCGATTGGGGGACAGCAGCGCCACCCACTCCGGGAGGAAGTACTGCAGCCGATTGGGGGACAGCAGCGCCACCCACTCCGGGAGGAAGTACTGCAGCCGATTGGGGGACAGCAGCGCCACCCACTCCGGGAGGAAGTACTGCAGCCGATTGGGGGACAGCAGCGCCACCCACTCCGGGAGGAAGTACTGCAGCCGATTGGGGGACAGCAGCGCCACCCACTCCGGGAGGAAGTACTGCAGCCGATTGGGGGACAGCAGCGCCACCCACTCCGGGAGGAAGTACTGCAGCCGATTGGGGGACAGCAGCGCCACCCACTCCGGGAGGAAGTACTGCAGCCGATTGGAGGGGCACTGCAGCGCCACCCACTCCGGGAGGAAGTACTGCAGCCGATTGGAGGGGCACTGCAGCGCCACCCAGTCCGGGAGGAAGTACTGCAGCCGATTGGAGGGGCACTGCAGCGCCACCCAGTCCGGGAGGAAGTACTGCAGCCGATTGGAGGGGCACTGCAGCGCCACCCAGTCCGGGAGGAAGTACTGCAGCCGATTGGAGGGGCACTGCAGCGCCACCCAGAATCCGGGAGGAAGTACTGCATCCGATTGGGAGGGGCAGCAGCGCCACCCAGTCCGGGAGGAAGTACTGCATCCGGTTGGGAGGGGCAGCAGCGCCACCCAGAGTCCTGGAGGAAGTACTGCAGCCGATAGGGGGCAGCAGCGCCACCCAGAGTCCAGGCGGAGGTACTGCAGCCGATAGGGGGCAGCAGCGCCACTCAGAGTCCGAGCGGAAGTACTGCAGCTGGTGGACAGCGCCACCTTACGGTTTTGTGAGAAAAGGGGGCGGTCCGGAAGTAGATGTTTGACCTCTGGAAGAACTGAATTTCCGGCTAAGCGGTACTGAAGCCGTAATGGCGTCGGTGTTTTCAAAGCTGAAGGCAGGCTGCTGTCAGCAATCTGCCTCCATCGGCCTGAGTACCGGCCAGAGAGGGGTCCAGGGCTTCTAACCCTATTGCAGAATGTCCTATATACACGCTGATAGAGCCATTTGCTGAAAATCAAAGCGATATTATTGATAAAAACTTAAATACCAGATACAAGTTTTTTCCGTTCGTTAATCCAATTTGCCGGACTCCAACTCAACTCAAAACGAAATAAAATAAGTTCTTAATGTTTGGAAACGGCGCCCATCCTGTAAAAAATCTTCAGGAGCCAAAACATTGCCAAGAAAATCCAAGCCCCAGGCGCCTGTTCTTGTGCCTTAAAGTAAAGCCCGAAGTTGCTGCCAGTGGCAGATCAGCAGAGTAAAGATTATGGAAGAAAAGGAACACTTGGGGTGAATGTTCAGACAGAGGATCAGGATCAGGGCTGCTGCCAGCACACTTTCACTTTAATTTTCTTTCTGTTTTTGTGGGATGCCAGGCTCGGAGAGAGCTGGGACTAAGGCGGACGGAGGCAGTGGCCTGGGCTCCCTGCAGCCCGGCCCCAGCAGCGGCAGAGAGCGGCGCAAAGCAGCGTCCAGGCACAAGCGACACCGAGCCAAGCATAGCCGGGACTTGCCGGGGGCGGCCGCACAGCCACCGCTCACCAAGGTGAAGTCTCTGGTGGAGTACGATGACATCAGCTCAGACTCGGACACATTCTCCGAGGTCACTGTCCGGTCCGAACGGAGGGAGAAGGAAGAGCGGACGAGCTCAGACAAAACAGTTAAAGTTCACAAGCATCACCATCATCATCTGCACAAACGTGTTAAGGAGCACCACAAGTCGAAGGAGACAGAACGGGTTAAAGACCGGGGCAGGAGACTGGAGTCTGGCAAGTCCAGCACCAGCAGAGAAAGGACTTCTTCCAAAAGGCAGGCGATGGAGGATGAGGATTGTGGGAAGAAGGAGCGAACATCGCCATTCTTGAAGCACAGCAGCAAGGAGTCAAAGTCTGCTAAATCATACAAAGAGAGGGGTAAGAGAGAGAAAGAGGAGCGATCAACACACAAGGAAAGACTGAAGAGCCAGAAGAAAAGTAAGGAAACGCCACGAGGTTATCGAACATCGCCCAGTCCAAAAAAGAAAAGTGGGAGCCCAAGGCGCAAGCGTTCGTCGAGCCCGAATAGGGAAGACAGTCCCATTGGAACATACAACAAAGGATTCGATGCCAGCCCTGTTTATAGGTCCCGGACATCTAGTAATTATGATGGTTACCGGCGAAGTCCTGGTGATTCCAGCCGGAAACAGTCAGCAAGTCCGCCGTATTATGGTTCCAGGGAGCCCGCTGCCTACCAAAGTGGTTATAACATGCGATCACCAAGTCCTTACAGCAGGAGGCAACGGTCTTCAAGCCCCTACAGCAGGCATCGATCGCCCAGCTACGACAGACACAGCAGCTCGTATGATTATAGCGGGAGATCGCCAAGTCCCTACAGCAGGAGGCGGTCACTTAGTCCATACAGCACCAGACGGTCATTCAGCCAAAGCCCGGTGACCAGGTACAGTCTGAACTTTACTCATTTCTTACAGAGGAGCTAGCCGAAATAGACTAATGTCAGTACATTGCTCTGTGAGTTGTTTGCCTGATTTATAGTGTGAGATAGTTGGAGGGGGGAAGTTGGCCCAGTTTTAACTCCCTACAGTCCACCAATGGGTCACAGCCAGGGAATGAGGTAGCACTATACTCCGCCTCAGGCTGGTTTTGGGCCTAGTGCTAATTCCTGCTTTAACGTGGCCACTTCAGACTCACCACTGTGACCCTACAGATTCATTGTTTGAGGGGCGACATCTCCCCACTCTGACTGGACTAGGTCGGTTTGAAGTGGCAGGAGGTTTATCGTGAGTTGAGGAATGTATTGTGTTTCAGGGAATGTGTCTCATAATTTAGTTTCTTTTAGAAAATGACTGAAAGGGAAGCAAGAGGCTGAGGTGCCATTTTCGGAGCTCTGACATCAGGTTCCTGATGACCAACCACTTTGTCTCTGTTTCTTCAGCACCTCTGACTGCTTAAAAGCTGCCTGGCTGAAGGCAGGTGGGGGAGGGTGTGGGAAGTATCTGATCACTGTCAGCATAGAGGCTGGGTCATGAGCTTACAGACAGAGCTGTTCCCAGAAATGTTGTAAATTGGAGCTAGAAGCCGAATGTAAGTGAGAATGTTGAATGCGCCATGTTAAAGGATTGTGTGGTGAGAACACACTGCAGCCCAGACTGAGTGCTGAAGGTGTGGACGGATGGAACCAGGGCCTGGGTAGCTTTGGGGTCCTGGCTGGGCTCCCATGTTCTACTCTCCGTGAACTTGAGGTCATTTACAATCCTCCGAGTTATCTGAGCTCCTCTAATTCCAGTCTCTTGAGCATCCCTGATTTTAAATGCTCCACCATTGGCAGCCACGCTTTCAGTTGCCTGGGCCTCAAGCTCTGGAATACCCTCCCTACACCTCTTCACCTCTATTTCTCACTTTCGTCCTTTAAGACACTCCTTAAACCTACTTCTTTGACCAAGTATGGTCTTCTGACTTAATATCTCCTTTTGTGCCTCAGTGTCACACACTTTGTTTTATAATTCTCCTGTGAAGCACCTTGAGACTTTTATTGGGTTAAAGGCGCTATATAAATGTAATTTGTTGTCCTGTACTCAATGATGCAAAGCCCCGTGCCGGGCCTGGATAACCATGGGGTGCAGGGGGGCGGGGGGGGGGGTGGCTGTCCTGTGCACGAGGGGAGGATGGGTTAGGCGGGAAAGTGGAGTTGAGGCCACAATCAGCTCAGCCGTGATCTTCTTAGATGACGGAGCAGGCACGAAGGGGCAGAACGGCCTCCTCCTCCTAATTTGTATGTTCACATGCTGTGCACGAGGGGGAGGTTGCAGTGCATGAGCAGGTTACGAACCGACTGGACCACGGTGTTAACCTGCAAGTTGGCCCAATGTGTGGGTTCTGCACATTGAGTTTCCTGCCTTTTCTCTTAATTTAACAGGCCCTCCAAGGCGAACCTCACTCCCTAGGAGTTGCCTGGTTTTGAATTAGATGACTGACACCTATATTTATAGGCGAGTTCTGTAATGTCACACGCTCTTGTACAAATGAAAAGCACTGAACCTGTCAGTATAAGCCAGTGTGACTTAGGCTGGATAGGGGCCTTATTCGTGGGTGCAATGAGGTTCATAGAAGCATAAAAATTTGCAGCAAGGAAGGAGGCTATTCGGCCCATGGTGTCTGTGCTGGGCACCAAGGAGCCATCCAGCCTAACCCCACTCTCTGGCTCTTAGTTCATAGCCTTGGAAGTCACAGCACTTCAAGTGCATATCCAAGTTCTTTTTAAACATTGAGGGTTTTCTGCCTCTACCACCCTTTCAGGTAGAGTTCCACACCCCCACCCCCACCCCCACCCCCACCCCCACCCTGGGTGAAAAGAATTCCTCTTGAATCCCCTTTAATCCTCTTGCCTCTTCGCCTAAATCAGTGCCCCCTGGTTATGGATCGCTCAACTAATGGGAATAGGGTTTCCTATCCACTCTATTTCGACCCTTCATAATTTTATACACTTCAGTCAGGTCTCCTCTGTTCCAAAGAAAACAACCCTAGTATATCCAATCGTTCCTCATAACTAAAATTTTCCAGTCCAGGCAACATCCTCGTAAATCTCCTCTGCACCCTCTCCAGTGCAATCATATCTTTCCTATAGTGAGGTGACCAGAACTGTACACAGTACTCCAGCTGTGGCCTAACTAGTGTTTTATACAGTTCCAGCATAACCTCCCTGCTCTTATATTCTGTTTCTCAGCTAATAAAGGCAAGTATCCTGTATGTCTTTTTGACCACCTTATCTATCTGTCCTGCTACCTTCAGGAATCTGTGGACATTCACTCCAAGGTCACTCTGTTCCTCTACACCTCTCAGTATCCTACCATTTATTGTGTATTTCCTTTGCCTTGTCAGCCTTCCCCAAATGTATTACCTCACACTTCTCCACAATGAACTTCATTTGCTATTGTTTCGCCCACCTGACTAGTCCATTGATATCTTCCTATGGTCTATAGCTATCTTCTTCATTATCAACCACATGCCTAATTTTTGTTAATCATCTGCAAACTTCTTAATCATACCCCCTACATTCACGTCCAAACCATTGCTATAATCTACATAAAGCAAGGGACTTAGTGCTGAGACCTGTGGAACCCTACTGGAAGCAGCCTTCTGGTCACAAAAACACCCCTCGACCATTACCCTATGATTCCTGCCTCTGAGCCAATTTTGGGTTCAACTTGCCACTTTGCCTTGAATCCCATGGGCTTTTACTTCTATGACCAGTCTGTCATGTGAGACCTTATCAAAAGCCTTACTAAAATCCATATAAACGACATCAAATGTACTACCCTCATTGACCCTCTTTGTTACTGTCGCAAAAAAATCATGTTAGTCAGACACGACCTTTCCCTAACAAATCCATGCTGTCTTTGATTCATCTATGTCATTCTAAATGAAGATTTATCCTGTCCCTCAGAAATTTTTTCCAGCAATTGTCCCACCACCGAGGTTGACTGGCCTATAATTACTCCGTCTATCCCTTTCTCCCTTTTTAAACAATGATACAACGTTAGCTGTCCTCCAGTCCTCTGGCACCGCACCTGTAGCCAGAGAGGATTGGAAAATGATGGTTAGAACCACCGCTATTTCTTCTCTTGCTTCCCTTAACAGCCTAGGATACATTTTTGTGACCGGAAGGCTGTTTCCAGTGGGGTTCCGCAGGCCCAGGGAATTATCCACTTTCAAAGATATTAAACCCCTAAATATTTCTCAATATTTTAATTTAATTTAATATTTCACACTCCTCCTCTTTGGTTGCAATGTCCGTATTGTCCGCTCTTTTGTGAAAACAGGTGCAAAATATTCATTAAGCACCATACCCATGTCCTTCGTCTCCACACACAGGTTGCCATTATGGTCCCTTATAGGCCTGACCCTTTTTTTAGTTATCCTCTTGCTCTTTATGTATTTATAAAAAATCTTTTGCTTTTCCTTGATTGTACTTGCCAATATTTTTTCATGCCCTCTCTTTGCTTTCCTAATTTTCATTTTAATTTCACCCCTACACTTTTTATACCCCTCTAGGTTTTCTGTAGTATTGAGCCCTTGGTATCCTTCATAAGCTTCCCTTTTTTTCTTTATCCTCTCCTTAAAGCCCTTGACATCCAGGGAGCACAGGATTTCTTAATCCCAGTCTTTTTCTTTAGAGGAACATATTTGCTCTGAACCCTCACTACCTCTTCCTTGAATGCCTCCCACTGATCTGGCACTGATTTACCTTCAAGTAGCTATTTCTAGTCCACTTTAGCAAAATAACATCTCAGCTTAGTAAAATTAGCTTTACCCCAATTGATAAGTTTTATTCCTGGTCTATCACTGTCCTTTTCCATAACCGCCCTAAATCTAACTGTATTATGATCACTTCCACCAAAGTGCTCCCAACTGATACCCCTTCCACCTGCCCAGCTTCATTCCCTAAAAATAAGTCCAGAACTGCCCCATCTCTCGTTGGGTTTGCTATGTACTGGCTAAAAGAATTCTCCTGAATGGGTTTTAAGAATTCTGCTCTCACTCTGCCTTTCACACTAATTCTATCCCAATTAAGATTAGGGTAGTTGAAATCCCCCACTATTATTTTTCTATTGTTTTTGCACTTCTCAGAGATTTGCCTACATATTTGCTCTTTTATCTCCCACTGACTGTTTGGGGGTCTGTAGTACACTCCCAGCAGTGTGATTGCCCCTTTTTTGTTCTTCAGTTCAACCCATATGGCCTCATTTCTTGGTCTTTCTATCATATCATCCTTGCTTACAACTATAATAGTTTATTTAATCAATATTGGACTGCAGCAGTTCAAGAAGGCAGCTCATCTCCACCTTCTCAAGGGCAATCAGGGATGGGCAATAAATGCTGGCCTAGCCAGTGAGGCCCACATCCCATGAATGAATAAAAAAAACCCTCTCCTTTTTTATCCCCCTCTCTATCTCATCTGAAAACCCTGTAACCAGGAATGTTGAGCTGCCATTCCTGCCCTTCTTTCAGTCATGTCTCAGTAATAGCTATATCATATTCCCACATGTCGGTCTGTGCCCTCAGCTCATCTTGCATTGAAGTTTATACCATTTAACTTTGCTAAATCCCCTTGTCTGTTTTCTAGCCTTTGTTTTCTCTGCCTTCCAAATACACTTCCTACTTTTCTGGCTTCCATTTCCAACTTTCTTCTCTCCCTTCTGAATCTATTCTCAGATTCCCATGCCCCTGCCAAGCTAGTTTAAACCCTCCCCAATAGCACCAGCAAATCCCCCTTCGAGAATATTGGTCCCGCCACTGTTGAGGTGCAACCTGTCTGACTTGTACCGGTCCCAATGCCACAGAAATCTAAAGCTGTCCCTCCTGCACCATCTCTCCAGCCATGTATTCATCAGCTCTATCATCCTGTTTTTGTACGCACTATCACATGGCACCGGGAGTAATCCGGAGATTACTACCTTTGAGGTCCTGCTTTTCAGTCTCTCTCTTAGCTCACTAAACACTGCCTGCAGGACCTCTTCTCTCTTTCTGCCTATGTCATTGGTGCCGATATGGACCACCACCTCTGGCTGTTCACCCTCCCCCCCTCAGAATGTCTTGTAGTTGCTCGGTGACATCCTTGACCCTGGCAGCAGGGAGGCAACACACCATCCTGGAGTCACGTCTGTGGCTGCAGAAGCGCCTGTCTGTTCCCCTCACTATTGAATCCACTACCACTATTGCTCTTCTACTCTTCTTCCTTCCCACAGTGCAGCTGAGCCACTCATGGTGCCATGGACTTGGCTCTGCCTGCACTCCCCAGAGGGAACTGAATACCGGTTGGAGACTGTGATGCACTCATGGGATCCCTACCCTCCTGCTTGATCCTCTTTCTCCTTCTGGTGGTCACTCATTCGCTCTCTGCCTGCACATTTTTAAGCTGCGTGGTGACCACCTTCAGAAACGTGCTATCCATGAAGCTCTCAGCCTCCCAGATGCCCCGTAGTGACTCCAGCCACCGCTCAAGGTCCAAAACCCAGAGCTCAAGCTGGCGATACTTCCTGCACATGTGGTTGTCCAGGCCACGAGAAACGTCCAGGATTTCCCACATGGCTCAGAGTGTGTATTCCACAGGGTTCAGGTTCCTGCCATGCCTTTACTTTCTAGACTATTATCTGGAAACACTTACCAGTTACTCACCAGTCGGCTCCTTCCCTGGTTGGGACATCACTTTAGCTGTTTTGCAGATGTTGCTTTTGTTGTCAGACATTTCGCTGGAGACTCTCTCTTGGGCTTTAACTGGGTTGTTGCAATCAGTTTCCACTCTGGCTGCTGGTAAATCTTGGCTTTAAACGTTCAAAATGACTGAAATATGATATGCAAATCACAGTGAACCAGCCCGAGTACAGCAGCTGGTCCTTTATGGAAGAACATTCTGCGCCACCCAGACGGTTCACACTTACGGTGGAGTTCAGTCCTTTCCTGGTCTTCACTCTCTGGGAACACAGTCCACTGCATTGCTTTCAGTCTCCATGCTGTTGATTTTGGTGTTGTAATGCATTCGTTCATTCTGAACCTTTGCACAGATTCAGCAGCCCTCCGGCCCCTCACCCTCACCTTCCCCCCTCCCCCTCAAACGCATTTCATCACCCTCACCACCTCTCCCTCACCCCACCCCTCCCCCCCCTCACCCCCTCCCCACCCTCACCCCCTCCCCCCCCTCACCCCCTCCCCCCCCTCACCCCCTCCCCCCCCTCACCCCCTCCCCCCCTCACCCCCTCAAAACCTCCCCCTCACCCCCTCCCCCCTCACTCCTCGCCCTCCCCCACCCTCTCCCCCCCCATCTCCCCCTCCCCCTCTCCCCCACCCCCCTCCCCATCCCCCACCTGCTCCCCACCCCATCTCCCCCACCCCATCTCCCCCACCCCATCTCCCCCACCCCATCTCCCCCACCCCATCTCCCCCACCCCATCTCCCCCACCCCATCTCCCCCACCCCATCTCCCCCTCCCCATCTCCCCCTCCCCATCTCCCCCTCCCCATCTCCCCCTCCCCATCTCCCCCTCCCCATCTCCCCCTCCCCATCTCCCCCTCCCCATCTCCCCCTCCCCATCTCCCCCTCCCCATCTCCCCCTCCGCATCTCCCCCTCCGCATCTCCTGCCCCTCCCCCCTCCCCCATCCCCCCTCCCCCATCCCCCCTCCCCCATCCCCCCTCCCCCACCCCATCTCCCCCACCCCATCTCCCCCACCCCATCTCCCCCACCCCATCTCCCCCACCCCATCTCCCCCACCCCTCCTCCCCCTCCCCCTCCCCTCCTCCCCCATCCCCCTCTCCCCCATCCCCCTCTCCCCCATCCCCCTCTCCCCCATCCCCCTCTCCCCCATCCCCCTCTCCCCCCTCTCCCCTCTCCCCCCTCTCCCCTCTCCCCTCTCCCCCCTCTCCCCTCTCCCCCCTCTCCCCCCTCCCCTCTCCCCCCTCCCCTCTCCCCCCTCCCCTCTCCCCCCTCCCCCTCCCCCTCCCCCTCCCCCCCGCCACCCTCCCCTCCTCCCCCGCCCTTCCCCCACCCTTCCTTCCCATCCCTATTCCTACAGAGGTTATACCTGGCGTGTGTTCTGTATTTTTGCACAAGTTATATCTGCTGTGTGTACACTTTCTTCACAGGTTATATTTTTAGTTTTTGTTGTGTCATACATGGTTTGGGTACGTGTGATTTTGCTGAATAATTCTCTTGTCGCACCAAGTTTCTCCAAGGTTTCATTGAATCACACAGCACAGAATGAGGTCATTCAGCCCATCATGCTTTTGATGGCTTTTTGAAAAAGCAACCCAATTCACCTCACTCCTCTGCCCTTTCCTGTAGTCTTGCAAATTTTTCCTTTTCAAGTATTTACCAATTCACTTTTGAAGTTTATTTTTGAATTTGCTTCCAACGCTCTTTCAGGCAATGTATTCCATATCACTACAACCCGCTGTGTAATAAAAATTCTCATCTTCCGCTGTGGTTCTTTGGCCAATCATCTTAAACCTGTGTCCTCTGGTTATTGACCCTTCTTTGGGGTGGACCTCCCTTGCATCAAATTGTACATCAGACTGAAATTAGGTTGGTGAAGTGGAACTTGTCCTTTGACCTGGTTTAATGACCATTTATTGCACTGAATTGCTCCCCCCTATCCTTCCAGAATGGCTCTGATAGCGATGAGTGGGTCTGTGAGCTCTGCTTGTTTGCCCTGTGCTTTGGCTCTGGAGGGATTGGTCAGTCCCACAGGTGCATTGCTGGTGAGATGCTGGTCAGTGCTGATTGATTTATTGGGAGTGGTTTGGATGAGGTTCTTTTCTAGCCACTCAGTTTACCAGACTGAAGAGCTTTCTGTCTCAGGAAAGCTGATTTATTTGTTCATTTTCACTCGGGTCTTTCCAAGGATAGCTATTGGTTCAATTCAGAAGATAATCCTTCAGCAGGTGATTCTGGATATTGCTTCTGGAAAAGGAGAGGTTTTGTGGTGGCCAACTACTGCTCCTAATTTGTATGTTCGTAGGAGAGAGAGGGAGAGGGGGGCAGAGAGGTTTACTGAGGGAATTCCAGAGCTTAGGGCTCAAGCAACTGAAGGTATGACCGCCAATGGTGGAGCGATTAAAATTGGGGATGCTGCAGAGGCCAGCACCGAAGAAATTGCAGATCGTTGTGGAGCTGGAGGAGATTACACAGATCGGGAGGGGCGAGGCCAGAGGCCATGGAGAAATTTGCAAACAACAATGGGAATTTTAAAATCTATGCATTGCATAACCGGGAGGCAGTGTAGGTCAGTGAGCATGGGGTATTGGGTGAACGGGATTTTGTGCGAGTAAGGACAAGGGCAGCAGAGGTTTGGATAACCTCAAGTTTATGAAAGGTAGATAGGGGGAGGCCAGACAGGAGTACATTGGAATAAACAAGTCTAGAGGTAACAAAGGGATGGTTGTTGGTTTCTGCAACAGATGAGCTGAAGCAGGCCTGGAGTTGGGTGGTGTTATGGAGGTTGTCATGCAGGTGCCCACCTGCCAAGAATGAGGCACACATCATTTTGCCACATGAACATTAAAACTTAAAATTGCTGCTGGGAAGAAAAGAGGGCCTATCACAAGGATTGCCAGGCCTGTCGCTGGAAAGACCTTTTTTGCATACTAGCAGACAGTGTTGGAACAAAGGACGCAGTCCCTGCTTCCCCAATACACAGAAAACCTGGTCAGACCCGTTTAGTCACATGACTAACTGGCGGTTGGAGTTTTTTGAATTTGAACTTGCCACAGAGTTTTAAAACTCAGAAAGCTCTTTGCTCCTGGACTGGAAAGACTTCTCCCATGTCTACTCTCATCTCGCTCTCGTCAGCTTCGGAAACCATTGAAAACCAATGAACCCCAAGAGAGAAAAGTCTCCTACAGTGAACAAGGTTTAAAAAGAATATTGGGCCCCAACGAAAAGCAAGGACGACAGTAAGCTCGAAGCACAGTAACAAGAAACTCTTCTGATATTGCCTCAAACCTCTCTATTTTTTCTTCTGCTCTTCTCTGTCTCTATTTGCTTGTGTATCGCGTATGCATGCTAACGTGGGACGTGGCGTGTATCCGTAGGCATCAACCGAATTAAGTTGAAATAAATTTCACTTCTTTAAACCTAACAAAACCTGGTGTGCTCATTTCTTTGCCTTATAATTGGAAAGCGGTGAATAAGGATTCACCAAAGGGGAACTCAAAGCACAGTGTGTTTAAAAATTAAACCCTGTTACAATAAGACCAGGTGAAGGCTAAAAGGGACCCCTAGACACCTTTCTCACCTCGTCATAACAAGGTGGAAATAGGCGGACTTAGTGATGGCGCAGATATGTGGTCGGAAGTTCATCTCAGGGGTCAGCTATGACACCAAGGTTGATTCTCTGGCTACATAAGAATGGAACCGGGCGAGTGCAGGCCCACCCAGCTGGATGATGGTGGAGAGGCGTTGGGGAAGAATGGTGGTGGTCAACCATGTCATCAAAAGTTGCAGACAGGTCAAGAAGGACAAGGAGGGAAAATTTACCTTTGTCACAGTCACATAGGATGTTATTTGTGACTTTGATCAGAGCTGTTTCAGGCGGAGGGGACCCTGATTGGAGAGATTCAAACATGGAGTTCCAGGAAAGATGGACACATGGAAGGCAACAACATGTTCAAGGATTTTGGACATTAAATATAGTGTAATATTAAATGTAAATGTTGGAAAGACCGAAACCATTGCCTTCAGTCCCTGCCACAGACTGTATTCCTTAGCCACTAGTTCCATCCCTCTTCCTGGTCACTCTCTGAGGCTGAACCAGACTGTCTGCAATCCCAGCATTTTATTTCACCCTAAGCTGAGCTTCCAACCCCATATCATCTCCATCACCAAGATCACCAACTCCACCTCTGCAGGATTGCCTGTCACCACCCCGACCCTAGCTCATCGGCTACTGAAATCTTCATCTGTGCCATGGCTACATCCAGACTTGACTATTCCAACACTTTCCTGGCCAGCCTCACACTTTGCATCCTCAAAGAATGGTTGAGGACAGTACCCTACTCTTTCCCTACAGCCCTGCAAATGTTCCTCTTCAAATATTTATCCAGTTTGCTTTTGAAAGTTACTATTGAATCCATTTCTACCATCCTTTCAGGTAGTGCAACCCCGATCACATCTACTCGCTGTATAGAAAAATTTCTCTTCATCTTGCCTCTGGTACTTTTGCCAATCACCTTAAAACTGAATTCTCTGGTTACTGATCCTCCTGTCAGTACAAACAGGTTATCCTTATTTACTCTATCAAACCATTCATGATTTTGAACACTTCTGTTAAATCTCCTCTTAGACTTCTATGCTCTAAGGAGAACAATCCCAGCTTCTCTTCTCTCTCCACATTAACTGAAGTCCCTCATCCTTGAAACCATTCTTGTAAATCTCCTCTGCCCCCTCTCCAAGACCTTGACATCCTCCCTAAAGAGGTGGTGCCTAGAATTGGACACAATACTCCAGCTGAGACCTAACCAGTGATATATAAAGGGTTAGTATAAATTCCTGGCTGTTGTATTCAATGCATCTGTTTATAAAGCAAAAGGATCCCGTTAGCCCTTTAGTAGCCTTCTCAACTTGTCCTGCCACCTTCAAAAATTTAAAGACATACACCCCAGGTGTTTCTGTTCCTGCACCCTTTTAATTATACCATTTAGTTTATATTATCCCTCCTCATTCTTCCTACTTCACATTAAATTTTATCAGTCATGTGTCTGCCCATTTCACCAGTCTGTGTCCTCTTGAAGTCTGTTACTATCCTCCCCAGTTTACATTTCCAAGTTCCCTGTCATCTGCAGATTTTGAAATAATGTCTTGTATATCAAAAGCCAGATCATTAATATATATCACAATCTTCTATAAACTTCACCTCATCCAAAACTCTGCTGCCTGTATCCGAACTTACACCAAATCCTGTTCATACATCACCCTTGTGTTTACTGATCTGCATTGGTTCCCAGTCTGGCAATGCCTCAAGTTTAAAATTCTTCTTCCCTCCATGACCTTGCCTCTCCCTATCTCTTAGCCTCCTTCAGCACTACAAACTTCTGAGATCTCTGTGCTCCTCCAATTCCAGCCTCTTGCACATCCCCGATTTTAATTGCTTTACCATTGACAGCCTTCAGCTCCCTCAGCCAGGGGTCAGCTATCTGCAGCTCCAGAACCACATGCAGATCTTTAACATTTCATTTGTGGCTCCGAACCTTTGCCAGTTGGATTGCATTAACATGAAAAACGCCTAAAAATAATTAAGTCAAGAAAAGTAAGAGTTATGTTTTTATTGTGGGGATAAAAGTCTCATCATTATGCTGCACTTTAAGGTTTCAAATGATTATTTTAATGAAAAACATGCTTGTGTTCTAAATAAACCTGTTCGAGTGGTTATAGCGACACCGTGGTTATAGATAATGCCTTTGATTTGAGGAACAGATTTTGTAATTGTGACCATTATTGTTTCTAATATAACTGAGATGACAAATTATTCTGAGTGTGCTATTAGAAGCTATTTTTATCACAAAATTAATAGTTGAAAAATTTGTCTTAATTCTACGCACCTTACGTTATAGTTTGTTTTAAAGATGACTTTGCTGACAAAATTATAGTTAAAAAAAAGTCAAAAATGCGATAATTCAAAGTTAGGGCTTTTAAAATATTTGTTATAGCTATATAAATTCATGCATGTAGTTTATTTGTTATATATGCACATTATACATTCTACCAGAATCACCTGGCAATTTGCCAAGTATTTGGTTTAGAAATGCTGAAATTTCATCTTGCAGCTCCTAGTGGTATTTATTTCTGTCAAAATTTTTAATAAAGGTTTTCAGGTAAAATAAGTTGCTGGCCCCCTGGCCTGGGCCCTGTGTTCTGGAATTCCCTTCCTAAACCTCTCCACATCTCTACCTCTGTCCTTTAAGGTGCTCCTTAATACTCTGTAAAGAGTCTACAACACAGAAACAGGTCATTTAGCCCCATCTGGTCGACATGAGCCTCCACCCACCCTACTTCATCTCAACCTATCAACATATCGTTCTATTCCTTTCTCCTTCATGTAAATACCTAGCTTCCCCTTAAAGGTATCTATGCTATTTGTCACAACCTCTCCATGTGACCACCTGTCCTAATTTTTCCTTCTTTGGCACAGTGTCAAATTTTGTTTGAGAATGCTCCTGTAAGTGCGTTAGGATATTTTTCTATGTTAAAGACAGTATATAAATACACATTTTTAATTTTTCTCAGCTCTCTGATTTTGAAGTGTGGCTGCCCCATTGAGTGGGACCTGCAGCCTCTGGTATTCTCTGTTCACAGTAAGAGCAGCCTGTGCAAGCAGACTGCTGCCTGCTGAATATATGTTCAAAGTACAGCTGCCACTCTGTTACGATAACCACCCATTCCTTGCCACTCAGAGCACATTGGAATTCACGCCTCTCACTTACAATTCCATCGCGATTAAATGAGAAGGGCACTAGGACCATGTGGAAGCTCCTTCTCTGCTGACCAGGAATTGTCAGCAGGCTCACATTTAAGCCTGGGCCTTGCTGCTGCACGTCTGTTGCTGCTGCAGCTACAGTGAGTCTGCTGCTCCTACTGCTCTGCCGTGTCTGCGCTGCTGCTGTGACGAGTCTGCTCCTAATGATCCGGCGTGTCTGTGCGGCTGCTGCTCCGGCATGTCTGCTGCTGCTCCGGCGTGTCTGCTGCTGCTCCGGCGTGTCTGCGCGGCTGCTCCGGCGTGTCTGCGCGGCTGCTCCGGCGTGTCTGCGCGGCTGCTCCGGCGTGTCTGCGCGGCTGCTCCGGCGTGTCTGCGCGGCTGCTCCGGCGTGTCTGCGCGGCTGCTCCGGCGTGTCTGCGCGGCTGCTCCGGCGTGTCTGCGCGGCTGCTCCGGCGTGTCTGCTCCGGCGTGTCTGCGCTGCTGCTCCGGCGTGTCTGCTGCTGCTCCGGCGTGTCTGCGCTGCTGTTCCAGCGTGTCTGCGCTGCTGCTGTTCCGGCGCGTCTGCTGCTGTTCCGGCGCGTCTGCGCTGCTGTTCCGGCGCGTCTGCGCTGCTGTTCCGGCGCGTCTGCGCTGCTGCTCCGGCGCGTCTGCGCTGCTGCTCCGGCGCGTCTGCGCTGCTGCTCCGGCGCGTCTGCGCTGCTGCTCCGGCGCGTCTGCGCTGCTGCTCCGGCGCGTCTGCGCTGCTGCTCCGGCGCGTCTGCGCTGCTGCTCCGGCGCGTCTGCGCTGCTGCTCCGGCGCGTCTGCGCTGCTGCTCCGGCGTGTCTGCTGGGCTGCTCCGGCGTGTCTGCTGGGCTGCTCCGGCGTGTCTGCTGGGCTGCTCCGGCGTGTCTGCGCGGCTGCTCCGGCGTGTCTGCGCGGCTGCTCCGGCGTGTCTGCGCGGCTGCTCCGGCGTGTCTGCGGCTGCTCGGCGTGTCTGCGCGGCTGCTCCGGCGTGTCTGCGCTGCTGCTCCGGCGTGTCTGCTGCTGCTCCGGCGTGTCTGCTGCTGCTCCGGCGTGTCTGCGCGGCTGCTCCGGCGTGTCTGCTCCGGCGTGTCTGCGCGGCTGCTCCGGCGTGTCTGCGCGGCTGCTCCGGCGTGTCTGCGCTGCTGCTCCGGCGTGTCTGCGCTGCTGCTCCGGCGTGTCTGCTGCTGCTCCGGCGTGTCTGCTGCTGTTCCGGCGTGTCTGTGCGGCTGCTCTGGCGTGTCTACGCGGCTGCTGCTCCGGCGTGTCTGTGCCGCAGTGAATCTGCTGCTACTGTGTGCCTGTGCTGTTGCTGCGGTATTTAGGGTCGTTGTTGTTAGAATTCTGTTTGTCAAGCAGAAAATGGGACAAGGATGCAAAAGCAGCAGAGGAGGGAGAGCAAGAGAGCTATAAAGGGGTGGAGAGGATCTGCAGGTGCAGTGACATTGCAGATATTCTGGTTGGAGTACAGGCTGAGAAGATGCATCAGTTTCACATACACAGAAGCAGAGCTTGCCCATGTAGCCAAGAGCACATAACTCAGCGAGGTAGGATATATTAGTATAAAAACAAAATACTGCAAATACTGGAAATCTGAAATAAACACAAAGTGCTGGAAATACTCCGCAGGCCTGGCAACATCTGTGGAGAGAGAAGCCGTGTTGATGTTTCGAGTTGGATATGACTCTTCCTCAGAACTGTGATGTGATGGGTTTTATGCCGTTGAAAGGGGGGAGAGCGGGAAAGAACAAAAGGAAAGGTCTGTGAAAGGGTAGAGGCTGGGAGAGATTAAAAAGATGTCATGGACAAAAGGCAAAGGGAGTGGTAATAATTGTAGTAAAAGACAAAGCATTTGTCCAGAGAGAGCGTTAATGGCAAAATAATGAACAGCTCTGTCTGAAAGCAAAAACGTGAAAAACCAGTTTTACAAACCATGGTTTTAAAAAAAAAAGCAACCAAAGTGGGGTCATGGTCAGAAATTATTGAACTCCATGTTGAGTCCAGAAGGTTGCAAATTGTCTAATCAAAAGATGTGGTGTTGCTGCTTGAGCTTGTGTTCAGCTTCACTGCATCACTACAACAGGCCAAGCCCGGAAATGTGGGTATGAGAACAGGGTGTGGAATTAAAATGTCATGTTGACACATCCCCACCCTCTTCTCATACCGATATTTCTGTCTTTGGCCTGCAGGGGTGGGGGGGGGGGGTTGGTTTAATTACAGTGTTAGCGGGGAGGGTTTTATGTGCGGTGGGGAGGGGTA
>NC_090404.1:0-22500 GCF_036365525.1 Heterodontus francisci
TATGTATATGTGTGTATATATGTATGTGTGTATATTTGTGTGTGTATATGTATGTGTGTATATGTGTGTGTGTATATGTATGTGTGTATATGTGTGTGTGTATATGTATGTGTGTGTTTATATATATGTATATGTGTGTATATATGTATGTGTGTATATTTGTGTGTGTATATGTATGTGTGTATATATGTGTGTGTATATGTGGGTGTGTATATATGTGTGTGTATATATGTGTATATGTGTGTGTGTATATATGTGTGTGTATATGTGTGTGTGTATATATGTGTGTGTATATGTGTGTGTGTATATATGTGTGTGTATATGTATGTGTGTATATATGTGTGTGTATATGTATGTGTGTATATATGTGTGTGTATATGTGGGTGTGTATATATGTGTATATGTGTGTGTGTATATGTGTGTGTGTATATATGTGTGTGTATATATGTGTGTGTATATGTGTGTGTGTATATATGTGTGTGTATATGTGTGTGTGTATATGTGTGTGTGTATATATGTGTGTGTATATGTATGTGTGTATATATGTGTGTGTATATGTGGGTGTGTATATATGTGTATATGTGTGTGTGTATATATGTGTGTGTATATGTATGTGTGTATATATGTGTGTGTATATGTGGGTGTGTATATATGTGTGTGTGTGTTTTTGCGTTTGCTGAACCTGATGGGCATTTTCAGAATAACTGATGTCTTTAAAAAAAAATGTCGTAACAGAAAAACCAGGGAGGGATTTCATTTCTTTAATTTTTCTTAATAAAATGTAAGGAGCGAAAGGCTTTCTTTTTCTTTTTCTCTATTTGTGTTTTCTAGGCAATTCTATTATAATTCCTTACCACTGTAATGAATTTATTTCTGTTTTTACAGAGTATGTCTGTCTGCCTGGTAATTTTAGTTGCGTTGCAGTTAATACATTTAAAGAAAATCTTTTCTTTTGTATTGTGTGTGTGTGTGTGTTCCTCCGATCTTTTGCATTCATCCTATCTCCTGTATGGTCTTTCTATAAAAGAGGGACACACACCAGCCGCCCCCCCCCCCCCCCCACACAGAGGACAGGGACATGTTTAATTTATATATTTCCAAAGAAAAAGGTCTATTTTCTTTGTTATTGTGGAAACGATTAATTGTTTCAAGCTTTAATTCGGTTTGCTTTGTCACTGTATTGCATTATTTGTGTGTGTGCGTTTTAAACCTTCTCTCCTACACTGGAAAATAACTGTACAGGGAATTCGAAAAGAAAAATTCTGTCTGCTTCCTGCCAATCAGTCCTATTCGACATCTGCCCTGTGTGTGTGTCTGTCTGTCTGTGTGTCTGTGTGTGTGTGTGTCTGTGTGTGTGTGTGTCTGTGTGTGTGTGTGTCTGTGTCTGTCTGTGTGTGTGTCTGTGTCTGTCTGTGTGTGTCTGTCTGTTTGTGTCTGTCTGTTTGTGTGTGTCTGTCTGTTTGTGTGTGTCTGTCTGTGTGTGTGTGTCTGTCTGTGTGTGTCTGTCTGTCTGTCTGTGTCTGTGTGTCTGTCTGAGTGTGTGTGTCTGTCTGTGTGTCTGTGTGTGTGTGTCTGTGTCTGTCTGTGTGTGTGTCTGTGTGTGTGTGTCTGTCTGTGTCTGTGTCTGTCTGTGTGTGTGTGTCTGTGTGTCTGTCTGTCTGTGTGTGTCTGTCTGTCTGTGTGTGTCTGTGTGTGTGTGTGTGTGTCTGTCTGTGTGTCTGTGTGTGTGTGTCTGTCTGTGTGTGTCTGTGTGTGTGTCTGTCTGTGTGTGTGTGTGTCTGTGTGTGTGTGTGTCTGTCTGTCTGTGTGTGTCTGTGTGTGTCTGTCTGTCTGTGTGTGTGTCTGTCTGTGTGTGTGTGTGTCTGTCTGTGTGTGTGTGTGTCTGTGTGTGTGTGTGTGTGTGTGTGTGTGTGTGTCTGTGTGTGTGTGTGTCTGTCTGTGTGTCTGTGTGTGTGTGTGTGTGTGTGTGTGTGTGTCTGTGTGTGCTCCCCTTGTTAAGGGATTGGGCTGAGCTGTCGAAAGGGTTCAGTCACAGTGTGCGAGGGGCACTTGATATCCCAATCTGTCTGAATGCTTTCTGGATACACCGGGAGAGTCACAGCAGCGTGAGGAGGCACTCAGGGGAAATGGGCTTGGCTTAGTCAACAGTTAAGACAGGTTCTGATACTGAGGGAAGGCGTTTTGCTGTTCTTGGTCTGAAGAGGCATTTACATTGTGTGTTTCAGAAATGGGAAGATCTGAGACATTCAGAGGCAGAGGGAGAGAGTGTGTGTGAGAGATAGTGAGTAAGAGAGAGGAACAAGGGGCGAAAGGGGACACAGGGAGATAAAGCTGAATGAGTGAGACAGACACAGAGAGTGAGAGAAACACAGAGAGAGTGAGAGAAACACAGAGAGAGAGAGAGAAACAGACAGACAGAGACAGAGAGAGAGAGAAACAGACAGAGAGAGAGAGAGAAACAGAGAGAGGAATGGACAGAGAGAGAGAGAGAGAAACAGAGAGAGGAATGGACAGAGAGAGAGAGAGAGAGAGAGAAACAGACAGACACAGACAGAGAGAGAGACAGACAGAGACAGAGAGAGAGAGAGAAACAGACAGACACAGACAGAGAGAGAAACAGAGAGAGGAATGGACAGAGAGAGAGAGAGAAACAGACAGACACAGACAGAGAGAGAGACAGACAGAGACAGAGAGAGAGAGAAACAGACAGAGTGAGAGAAACAGACACAGAGAGTGAGAGAAACAGACAGACAGAGAGAGAAGCAGAGAGAGGAATGGACAGAGAGACAGACAGGGATAGACAGATGGAGAGAGAGAAACAGAGAGAGGAATGGACAGAGAGAGAGAGACAGACAGACACAGACAGAGAGAGAAGCAGAGAGAGGAATGGACAGAGAGACAGACAGGGATAGACAGAGAGAGAGAAGCAGAGAGAGGAATGGACAGAGAGACAGACAGGGATAGACAGAGAGAGAGAGAGAGAAACAGAGAGAGGAATGGACAGAGAGACAGACAGGGATAGACAGAGAAAGAGAGAGAAGCAGAGAGAGGAATGGACAGAGAGACAGACAGGGATAGACAGAGAGAGAGAGAGAAGCAGAGAGAGGAATGGACAGAGAGAGAGAGAGAGAAACAGACAGACACAGACAGAGAGAGAAGCAGAGAGAGGAATGGACAGAGAGAGAGAGAGAAACAGACAGACACAGACAGAGAGAGAAGCAGAGAGAGGAATGGACATCGAGAGAGAGACAGGGATAGACAGAGAGAGAGAGAGAAGCAGAGAGAGGAATGGACAGAGAGAGAGAGAAACAGACAGACACAGACAGAGAGAGAAGCAGAGAGAGGAATGGACAGAGAGACAGACAGACAGAGAGAGAGAGAGAAACAGAGAGAGGAATGGACAGAGAGAGAGAGAAAGAGACAGACACAGACAGAGAGAGAAGCAGAGAGAGGAATGGACAGAGAGAGAGAGAAAGAGACAGACACAGACAGAGAGAAACAGAGAGAGGAATGGACAGAGAGACAGACAGGGATAGACAGAGAGAGAGAGAGAAACAGAGAGAGGAATGGACAGAGAGACAGACAGACACACAGAGAGAGAGAAACAGAGAGAGGAATGGACAGAGAGACAGACAGGGATAGACAGAGAGAGAGAGAGAAACAGAGAGAGGAATGGACAGAGAGACAGACAGACACAGACAGAGAGAGAAACAGAGAGAGGAATGGACAGAGAGAGAGAGAAAGAGACAGACACAGACAGAGAGAGAAGCAGAGAGAGGAATGGACAGAGAGAGAGAGAAAGAGACAGACACAGACAGAGAGAAACAGAGAGAGGAATGGACAGAGAGAGAGAGAGACAGACAGACACAGACAGAGAGAGAAACAGAGAGAGGAATGGACAGAGAGAGAGAGAAAGAGACAGACACAGACAGAGAGAGAAGCAGAGAGAGGAATGGACAGTGAGAGAGAGAGACAGACAGACACAGACAGAGAGAGAAACAGAGAGATGAATGGACAGAGAGACAGACAGGGATAGACAGAGAGAGAGAGAGAAACAGAGAGAGGAATGGACAGAGAGAGAGACAGACAGACAGACACAGACAGAGAGAGAAGCAGAGAGAGGAATGGACAGAGAGACAGACAGGGATGGACAGAGAGAGAGAGAAACAGAGAGAGGAATGGACAGAGTGAGAGAGAGAGAGAAACAGACAGACAAAGACGGAGAGAGAAGCAGAGAGAGGAATGGACATCGAGAGAGAGACAGGGATAGACAGAGAGAGAGAGAGAAGCAGAGAGAGGAATGGACAGAGAGAGAGAGAGACAGACAGACACAGACAGAGAGAGAAGCAGAGAGAGGAATGGACAGAGAGACAGACAGACAGAGAGAGAGAGAGAAACAGAGAGAGGAATGGACAGAGAGAGAGAGAAAGAGACAGACACAGACAGAGAGAGAAGCAGAGAGAGGAATGGACAGAGAGAGAGAGAAAGAGACAGACACAGACAGAGAGAAACAGAGAGAGGAATGGACAGAGAGACAGACAGGGATAGACAGAGAGAGAGAGAGAAACAGAGAGAGGAATGGACAGAGAGACAGACAGACACAGAGAGAGAGAGAAACAGAGAGAGGAATGGACAGAGAGACAGACAGGGATAGACAGAGAGAGAGAGAGAAACAGAGAGAGGAATGGACAGAGAGACAGACAGACACAGACAGAGAGAGAAACAGAGAGAGGAATGGACAGAGAGAGAGAGAAAGAGACAGACACAGACAGAGAGAGAAGCAGAGAGAGGAATGGACAGAGAGAGAGAGAAAGAGACAGACACAGACAGAGAGAAACAGAGAGAGGAATGGACAGAGAGAGAGAGAGACAGACAGACACAGACAGAGAGAGAAACAGAGAGATGAATGGACAGAGAGACAGACAGGGATAGACAGAGAGAGAGAGAGAAACAGAGAGAGGAATGGACAGAGAGAGAGACAGACAGACAGACACAGACAGAGAGAGAAGCAGAGAGAGGAATGGACAGAGAGACAGACAGGGATAGACAGAGAGAGAGAGAAACAGAGAGAGGAATGGACAGAGTGAGAGAGAGAGAGAAACAGACAGACAAAGACGGAGAGAGAAGCAGAGAGAGGAATGGACATCGAGAGAGAGACAGGGATAGACAGAGAGAGAGAGAGAAGCAGAGAGAGGAATGGACAGAGAGACAGACAGGGATAAACAGAGAGAGAGAGAGAGAGAGAAGCAGAGAGAGGAATGGACAGAGAGACAGACACAGAGAGAGAGAGAAACAGAGAGAGGAATGGACAGAGAGAGAGAGAAAGAGACAGACACAGACAGAGAGAGAAGCAGAGAGAGGAATGGACAGAGAGACAGACAGGGATAGACAGAGAGAGAGAGAGAAACAGAGAGAGGAATGGACAGAGAGACAGACACAGAGAGAGAGAGAAACAGAGAGAGGAATGGACAGAGAGAGAGAGAAAGAGACAGACACAGACAGAGAGAGAAGCAGAGAGAGGAATGGACAGAGAGACAGACAGGGATAGACAGAGAGAGAGAGAGAAACAGAGAGAGGAATGGACAGTGAGACAGACAGACACAGAGAGAGAGAGAAGCAGAGAGAGGAATGGACAGAGAGAGAGAGAAAGAGACAGACACAGACAGAGAGAGAAGCAGAGGGAGGAATGGACAGAGAGAGAGAGAGACAGACAGACACAGACAGAGAGAGAAGCAGAGAGAGGAATGGACAGAGAGACAGACAGAGATAGACAGAGAGAGAAACAGAGAGAGGAATGGACAGAGAGACAGACACAGAGAGAGAGAGAAACAGAGAGAGGAATGGACAGAGAGAGAGAGAAAGAGACAGACACAGACAGAGAGAGAAGCAGAGAGAGGAATGGACAGAGAGACAGACAGGGATAGACAGAGAGAGAGAGAGAAACAGAGAGAGGAATGGACAGTGAGACAGACAGACACAGAGAGAGAGAGAAGCAGAGAGAGGAATGGACAGAGAGACAGACAGACACAGACAGAGAGAGAAACAGAGAGAGGAATGGACAGAGAGAGAGAGAAAGAGACAGACACAGACAGAGAGAGAAGCAGAGAGAGGAATGGACAGAGAGAGAGAGAAAGAGACAGACACAGACAGAGAGAAACAGAGAGAGGAATGGACAGAGAGAGAGAGAGACAGACAGACACAGACAGAGAGAGAAACAGAGAGAGGAATGGACAGAGAGAGAGAGAAAGAGACAGACACAGACAGAGAGAGAAGCAGAGAGAGGAATGGACAGTGAGAGAGAGAGACAGACAGACACAGACAGAGAGAGAAACAGAGAGATGAATGGACAGAGAGACAGACAGGGATAGACAGAGAGAGAGAGAGAAACAGAGAGAGGAATGGACAGAGAGAGAGACAGACAGACAGACACAGACAGAGAGAGAAGCAGAGAGAGGAATGGACAGAGAGACAGACAGGGATAGACAGAGAGAGAGAGAAACAGAGAGAGGAATGGACAGAGTGAGAGAGAGAGAGAAACAGACAGACAAAGACGGAGAGAGAAGCAGAGAGAGGAATGGACATCGAGAGAGAGACAGGGATAGACAGAGAGAGAGAGAGAAGCAGAGAGAGGAATGGACAGAGAGAGAGAGAGACAGACAGACACAGACAGAGAGAGAAGCAGAGAGAGGAATGGACAGAGAGACAGACAGACACAGAGAGAGAGAGAAACAGAGAGAGGAATGGACAGAGAGAGAGAGAAAGAGACAGACACAGACAGAGAGAGAAGCAGAGAGAGGAATGGACAGAGAGAGAGAGAAAGAGACAGACACAGACAGAGAGAAACAGAGAGAGGAATGGACAGAGAGACAGACAGGGATAGACAGAGAGAGAGAGAGAAACAGAGAGAGGAATGGACAGAGAGACAGACAGACACAGAGAGAGAGAGAAACAGAGAGAGGAATGGACAGAGAGACAGACAGGGATAGACAGAGAGAGAGAGAGAAACAGAGAGAGGAATGGACAGAGAGACAGACAGACACAGACAGAGAGAGAAACAGAGAGAGGAATGGACAGAGAGAGAGAGAAAGAGACAGACACAGACAGAGAGAGAAGCAGAGAGAGGAATGGACAGAGAGAGAGAGAAAGAGACAGACACAGACAGAGAGAAACAGAGAGAGGAATGGACAGAGAGAGAGAGAGACAGACAGACACAGACAGAGAGAGAAACAGAGAGATGAATGGACAGAGAGACAGACAGGGATAGACAGAGAGAGAGAGAGAAACAGAGAGAGGAATGGACAGAGAGAGAGACAGACAGACAGACACAGACAGAGAGAGAAGCAGAGAGAGGAATGGACAGAGAGACAGACAGGGATAGACAGAGAGAGAGAGAAACAGAGAGAGGAATGGACAGAGTGAGAGAGAGAGAGAAACAGACAGACAAAGACGGAGAGAGAAGCAGAGAGAGGAATGGACATCGAGAGAGAGACAGGGATAGACAGAGAGAGAGAGAGAAGCAGAGAGAGGAATGGACAGAGAGACAGACAGGGATAAACAGAGAGAGAGAGAGAGAGAGAAGCAGAGAGAGGAATGGACAGAGAGACAGACACAGAGAGAGAGAGAAACAGAGAGAGGAATGGACAGAGAGAGAGAGAAAGAGACAGACACAGACAGAGAGAGAAGCAGAGAGAGGAATGGACAGAGAGACAGACAGGGATAGACAGAGAGAGAGAGAGAAACAGAGAGAGGAATGGACAGAGAGACAGAGAGAAACAGAGAGAGGAATGGACAGAGAGAGAGAGAAAGAGACAGACACAGACAGAGAGAGAAGCAGAGAGAGGAATGGACAGAGAGACAGACAGGGATAGACAGAGAGAGAGAGAGAAACAGAGAGAGGAATGGACAGAGAGACAGAGAGAAACAGAGAGAGGAATGGACAGAGAGAGAGAGAAAGAGACAGACACAGACAGAGAGAGAAGCAGAGAGAGGAATGGACAGAGAGACAGACAGGGATAGACAGAGAGAGAGAGAGAAACAGAGAGAGGAATGGACAGTGAGACAGACAGACACAGAGAGAGAGAGAAGCAGAGAGAGGAATGGACAGAGAGAGAGAGAAAGAGACAGACACAGACAGAGAGAGAAGCAGAGGGAGGAATGGACAGAGAGAGAGAGAGACAGACAGACACAGACAGAGAGAGAAGCAGAGAGAGGAATGGACAGAGAGACAGACAGAGATAGACAGAGAGAGAGAGAGAAACAGAGAGAGGAATGGACAGAGAGACAGACACAGAGAGAGAGAGAAACAGAGAGAGGAATGGACAGAGAGAGAGAGAAAGAGACAGACACAGACAGAGAGAGAAGCAGAGAGAGGAATGGACAGAGAGAGAGAAACAGAGAGAGGAATGGACAGTGAGACAGACAGGGATAGACAGAGAGAGAGAGAGAAACAGAGAGAGGAATGGACAGTGAGACAGACAGACACAGAGAGAGAGAGAAGCAGAGAGAGGAATGGACAGAGAGACAGACAGGGATAGACAGAGAGAGAGAGAGAAACAGAGAGAGGAATGGACAGTGAGACAGACAGACACAGAGAGAGAGAGAAGCAGAGAGAGGAATGGACAGAGAGACAGACAGACACAGACAGAGAGAGAAACAGAGAGAGGAATGGACAGAGAGAGAGAGAAAGAGACAGACACAGACAGAGAGAGAAGCAGAGAGAGGAATGGACAGAGAGAGAGAGAAAGAGACAGACACAGACAGAGAGAAACAGAGAGAGGAATGGACAGAGAGAGAGAGAGACAGACAGACACAGACAGAGAGAGAAACAGAGAGAGGAATGGACAGAGAGAGAGAGAAAGAGACAGACACAGACAGAGAGAGAAGCAGAGAGAGGAATGGACAGTGAGAGAGAGAGACAGACAGACACAGACAGAGAGAGAAACAGAGAGATGAATGGACAGAGAGACAGACAGGGATAGACAGAGAGAGAGAGAGAAACAGAGAGAGGAATGGACAGAGAGAGAGACAGACAGACAGACACAGACAGAGAGAGAAGCAGAGAGAGGAATGGACAGAGAGACAGACAGGGATAGACAGAGAGAGAGAGAAACAGAGAGAGGAATGGACAGAGTGAGAGAGAGAGAGAAACAGACAGACAAAGACGGAGAGAGAAGCAGAGAGAGGAATGGACATCGAGAGAGAGACAGGGATAGACAGAGAGAGAGAGAGAAGCAGAGAGAGGAATGGACAGAGAGAGAGAGAGACAGACAGACACAGACAGAGAGAGAAGCAGAGAGAGGAATGGACAGAGAGACAGACAGACACAGAGAGAGAGAGAAACAGAGAGAGGAATGGACAGAGAGAGTGAGAAAGAGACAGACACAGACAGAGAGAGAAGCAGAGAGAGGAATGGACAGAGAGAGAGAGAAAGAGACAGACACAGACAGAGAGAAACAGAGAGAGGAATGGACAGAGAGACAGACAGGGATAGACAGAGAGAGAGAGAGAAACAGAGAGAGGAATGGACAGAGAGACAGACAGACACAGAGAGAGAGAGAAACAGAGAGAGGAATGGACAGAGAGACAGACAGGGATAGACAGAGAGAGAGAGAGAAACAGAGAGAGGAATGGACAGAGAGACAGACAGACACAGACAGAGAGAGAAACAGAGAGAGGAATGGACAGAGAGAGAGAGAAAGAGACAGACACAGACAGAGAGAGAAGCAGAGAGAGGAATGGACAGAGAGAGAGAGAAAGAGACAGACACAGACAGAGAGAAACAGAGAGAGGAATGGACAGAGAGAGAGAGAGACAGACAGACACAGACAGAGAGAGAAACAGAGAGATGAATGGACAGAGAGACAGACAGGGATAGACAGAGAGAGAGAGAGAAACAGAGAGAGGAATGGACAGAGAGAGAGACAGACAGACAGACACAGACAGAGAGAGAAGCAGAGAGAGGAATGGACAGAGAGACAGACAGGGATAGACAGAGAGAGAGAGAAACAGAGAGAGGAATGGACAGAGTGAGAGAGAGAGAGAAACAGACAGACAAAGACGGAGAGAGAAGCAGAGAGAGGAATGGACATCGAGAGAGAGACAGGGATAGACAGAGAGAGAGAGAGAAGCAGAGAGAGGAATGGACAGAGAGACAGACACAGAGAGAGAGAGAAACAGAGAGAGGAATGGACAGAGAGAGAGAGAAAGAGACAGACACAGACAGAGAGAGAAGCAGAGAGAGGAATGGACAGAGAGACAGACAGGGATAGACAGAGAGAGAGAGAGAAACAGAGAGAGGAATGGACAGAGAGACAGACACAGAGAGAGAGAGAAACAGAGAGAGGAATGGACAGAGAGAGAGAGAAAGAGACAGACACAGACAGAGAGAGAAGCAGAGAGAGGAATGGACAGAGAGACAGACAGGGATAGACAGAGAGAGAGAGAGAAACAGAGAGAGGAATGGACAGTGAGACAGACAGACACAGAGAGAGAGAGAAGCAGAGAGAGGAATGGACAGAGAGAGAGAGAAAGAGACAGACACAGACAGAGAGAGAAGCAGAGGGAGGAATGGACAGAGAGAGAGAGAGACAGACAGACACAGACAGAGAGAGAAGCAGAGAGAGGAATGGACAGAGAGACAGACAGAGATAGACAGAGAGAGAGAGAGAAACAGAGAGAGGAATGGACAGAGAGACAGACACAGAGAGAGAGAGAAACAGAGAGAGGAATGGACAGAGAGAGAGAGAAAGAGACAGACACAGACAGAGAGAGAAGCAGAGAGAGGAATGGACAGAGAGACAGACAGGGATAGACAGAGAGAGAGAGAGAAACAGAGAGAGGAATGGACAGTGAGACAGACAGACACAGAGAGAGAGAGAAGCAGAGAGAGGAATGGACAGAGAGAGAGAGAAAGAGACAGACACAGACAGAGAGAGAAGCAGAGGGAGGAATGGACAGAGAGAGAGAGAAAGAGACAGACACAGACAGAGAGAGAAGCAGAGAGAGGAATGGACAGAGAGACAGACAGGGATAGACAGAGAGAGAGAGAGAAACAGAGAGAGGAATGGACAGAGAGAGAGAGAGACAGACAGACACAGACAGAGAGAGAAGCAGAGAGAGGAATGGAGAGAGAGACAGACAGGGATAGACAGAGAGAGAGAGAGAAACAGAGAGAGGAATGGACAGAGAGAGAGAGAGAGAGAGAAACAGACAGACACAGACAGAGAGAGAAGCAGAGAGAGGAATGGACAGAGAGACAGACAGGGATAGACAGAGAGAGAGAGAAACAGAGAGAGGAATGGACAGAGAGACAGACAGGGATAGACAGAGAGAGAGAGAGGAATGGACAGAGAGACAGACAGGGATAGACAGAGAGAGAGAGAGAAGCAGAGAGAGGAATGGACAGAGAGACAGACAGGGATAGACAGAGAGAGAGAGAGAAGCAGAGAGAGGAATGGACAGAGAGACAGACAGGGATAGACAGAGAGAGAGAGAGAAGCAGAGAGAGGAATGGACAGAGAGAGAGAGAGACAGACAGACACAGACAGAGAGAGAAGCAGAGAGAGAAGCAGAGAGAGGAATGGACAGAGAGACAGACAGGGATAGACAGAGAGAGAGAGAGAAGCAGAGAGAGGAATGGACAGAGAGACAGACAGGGATAGACAGAGAGAGAGAGAGAGAAACAGAGAGAGGAAAGGACAGAGAGACAGACAGGGATAGACAGAGAGAGAGAGAGAAACAGAGAGAGGAATGGACAGAGAGACAGACAGGGATAGACAGAGAAAGAGAGAGAAGCAGAGAGAGGAATGGACAGAGAGATAGACAGAGAGAGAGAGAGAGAAACAGAGAGAGGAATGGACAGAGAGACAGACAGGGATAGACAGAGAGAGAGAGAGAAGCAGAGAGAGGAATGGACAGAGAGAGAGAGAGAGAGAAACAGACAGACACAGACAGAGAGAGAAGCAGAGAGAGGAATGGACAGAGAGAGAGAGAGAAACAGACAGACACAGACAGAGAGAGAGAAGCAGAGAGAGGAATGGACAGAGAAAGGGAGAGAGAGAAACAGACAGACACAGACAGAGAGAGAAGCAGAGAGAGGAATGGACAGAGAGAGAGAGACAGGGATAGACAGAGAGAGAGAGAGAAGCAGAGAGAGGAATGGACAGAGAGAGAGAGAGAAACAGACAGACACAGACAGAGAGAGAAGCAGAGAGAGGAATGGACAGAGAGACAGACAGGGATAGACAGAGAGAGAGAGAGAAGCAGAGAGAGGAATGGACAGAGAGAGAGAGAGACAGACAGACACAGACAGAGAGAGAAGCAGAGAGAGGAATGGACAGAGAGACAGACAGACACAGAGAGAGAGAGAAACAGAGAGAGGAATGGACAGAGAGAGAGAGAAAGAGACAGACACAGACAGAGAGAGAAGCAGAGAGAGGAATGGACAGAGAGACAGACAGGGATGGACAGAGAGAGAGAGAGAAACAGAGAGAGGAATGGACAGAGAGACAGACAGACACAGAGAGAGAGAGAAACAGAGAGAGGAATGGACAGAGAGACAGACAGGGATAGACAGAGAGAGAGAGAGAAACAGAGAGAGGAATGGACAGAGAGACAGACAGACACAGAGAGAGAGAGAGAAACAGAGAGAGGAATGGACAGAGAGAGAGAGAAAGAGACAGACACAGACAGAGAGAGAAGCAGAGAGAGGAATGGACAGAGAGAGAGAGAAAGAGACAGACACAGACAGAGAGAAACAGAGAGAGGAATGGACAGAGAGAGAGAGAGACAGACAGACACAGACAGAGAGAGAAACAGAGAGAGGAATGGACAGAGAGAGAGAGAAAGAGACAGACACAGACAGAGAGAGAAACAGAGAGATGAATGGACAGAGAGAGAGAGAAAGAGACAGACACAGACAGAGAGAGAAACAGAGAGATGAATGGACAGAGAGACAGACAGGGATAGACAGAGAGAGAGAGAGAAACAGAGAGAGGAATGGACAGAGAGAGAGACAGACAGACAGACACAGACAGAGAGAGAAGCAGAGAGAGGAATGGACAGAGAGACAGACAGGGATAGACAGAGAGAGAGAGAAACAGAGAGAGGAATGGACAGAGTGAGAGAGAGAGAGAAACAGACAGACAAAGACGGAGAGAGAAGCAGAGAGAGGAATGGACATCGAGAGAGAGACAGGGATAGACAGAGAGAGAGAGAGAAGCAGAGAGAGGAATGGACAGAGAGAGAGAGAGAAACAGACAGACACAGACAGAGAGAGAAGCAGAGAGAGGAATGGACAGAGAGACAGACAGGGATAGACAGAGAGAGAGAGAGAAGCAGAGAGAGGAATGGACAGAGAGAGAGAGACAGACAGACACAGACAGAGAGAGAAGCAGAGAGAGGAATGGACAGAGAGAGAGAGAGACAGACAGACACAGACAGAGAGAGAAACAGAGAGAGGAATGGACAGAGAGACAGACAGGGATAGACAGAGAGAGAGAGAGAAACAGAGAGAGGAATGGACAGAGAGACAGACAGACACAGAGAGAGAGAGAAACAGAGAGAGGAATGGACAGAGAGAGAGAGAAAGAGACAGACACAGACAGAGAGAGAAGCAGAGAGAGGAATGGACAGAGAGACAGACAGGGATAGACAGAGAGAGAGAGAGAAACAGAGAGAGGAATGGACAGAGAGACAGACAGACACAGAGAGAGAGAGAAGCAGAGAGAGGAATGGACAGAGAGAGAGAGAAAGAGACAGACACAGACAGAGAGAGAAGCAGAGAGAGGAATGGACAGAGAGAGAGAGAAAGAGACAGACACAGACAGAGAGAGAAGCAGAGAGAGGAATGGACAGAAAGACAGACAGGGACAGACAGAGAGAGAGAGAGAAACAGAGAGAGGAATGGACAGAGAGAGAGAGAGACAGACAGACACAGACAGAGAGAGAAGCAGAGAGAGGAATGGACAGAGAGACAGACAGGGATAGACAGAGAGAGAGAGAGAAACAGAGAGAGGAATGGACAGAGAGAGAGAGAGAGAGAGAAACAGACAGACACAGACAGAGAGAGAAGCAGAGAGAGGAATGGACAGAGAGACAGACAGGGATAGACAGAGAGAGAGAGAAACAGAGAGAGGAATGGACAGAGAGACAGACAGGGATAGACAGAGAGAGAGAGAGGAATGGACAGAGAGACAGACAGGGATAGACAGAGAGAGAGAGAGAAGCAGAGAGAGGAATGGACAGAGAGACAGACAGGGATAGACAGAGAGAGAGAGAGAAGCAGAGAGAGGAATGGACAGAGAGACAGACAGGGATAGACAGAGAGAGAGAGAGAAGCAGAGAGAGGAATGGACAGAGAGAGAGAGAGACAGACAGACACAGACAGAGAGAGAAGCAGAGAGAGGAATGGACAGAGAGACAGTCAGGGATAGACAGAGAGAGAGAGAAGCAGAGAGAGGAATGGACAGAGAGAGAGAGAGAGAAACAGAGAGAGGAATGGACAGAGAGAGAGAGAGACAGACAGACACAGACAGAGAGAGAAGCAGAGAGAGGAATGGACAGAGAGACAGACAGGGATAGACAGAGAGAGAGAGAGAAACAGAGAGAGGAATGGACAGAGAGAGAGAGAGAGAGAGAAACAGACAGACACAGACAGAGAGAGAAGCAGAGAGAGGAATGGACAGAGAGACAGACAGGGATAGACAGAGAGAGAGAGAGAAACAGAGAGAGGAATGGACAGTGAGACAGACAGACACAGAGAGAGAGAGAAGCAGAGAGAGGAATGGACAGAGAGAGAGAGAAAGAGACAGACACAGACAGAGAGAGAAGCAGAGGGAGGAATGGACAGAGAGAGAGAGAGACAGACAGACACAGACAGAGAGAGAAGCAGAGAGAGGAATGGACAGAGAGACAGACAGAGATAGACAGAGAGAGAGAGAGAAACAGAGAGAGGAATGGACAGAGAGACAGACACAGAGAGAGAGAGAAACAGAGAGAGGAATGGACAGAGAGAGAGAGAAAGAGACAGACACAGACAGAGAGAGAAGCAGAGAGAGGAATGGACAGAGAGACAGACAGGGATAGACAGAGAGAGAGAGAGAAACAGAGAGAGGAATGGACAGTGAGACAGACAGACACAGAGAGAGAGAGAAGCAGAGAGAGGAATGGACAGAGAGAGAGAGAAAGAGACAGACACAGACAGAGAGAGAAGCAGAGGGAGGAATGGACAGAGAGAGAGAGAAAGAGACAGACACAGACAGAGAGAGAAGCAGAGAGAGGAATGGACAGAGAGACAGACAGGGATAGACAGAGAGAGAGAGAGAAACAGAGAGAGGAATGGACAGAGAGAGAGAGAGACAGACAGACACAGACAGAGAGAGAAGCAGAGAGAGGAATGGACAGAGAGACAGACAGGGATAGACAGAGAGAGAGAGAGAAACAGAGAGAGGAATGGACAGAGAGAGAGAGAGAGAGAGAAACAGACAGACACAGACAGAGAGAGAAGCAGAGAGAGGAATGGACAGAGAGACAGACAGGGATAGACAGAGAGAGAGAGAAACAGAGAGAGGAATGGACAGAGAGACAGACAGGGATAGACAGAGAGAGAGAGAGGAATGGACAGAGAGACAGACAGGGATAGACAGAGAGAGAGAGAGAAGCAGAGAGAGGAATGGACAGAGAGACAGACAGGGATAGACAGAGAGAGAGAGAGAAGCAGAGAGAGGAATGGACAGAGAGACAGACAGGGATAGACAGAGAGAGAGAGAGAAGCAGAGAGAGGAATGGACAGAGAGAGAGAGAGACAGACAGACACAGACAGAGAGAGAAGCAGAGAGAGAAGCAGAGAGAGGAATGGACAGAGAGACAGACAGGGATAGACAGAGAGAGAGAGAGAAGCAGAGAGAGGAATGGACAGAGAGACAGACAGGGATAGACAGAGAGAGAGAGAGAGAAACAGAGAGAGGAAAGGACAGAGAGACAGACAGGGATAGACAGAGAGAGAGAGAGAAACAGAGAGAGGAATGGACAGAGAGACAGACAGGGATAGACAGAGAAAGAGAGAGAAGCAGAGAGAGGAATGGACAGAGAGACAGACAGGGATAGACAGAGAGAGAGAGAGAGAAACAGAGAGAGGAATGGACAGAGAGACAGACAGGGATAGACAGAGAGAGAGAGAGAAGCAGAGAGAGGAATGGACAGAGAGAGAGAGAGAGAGAAACAGACAGACACAGACAGAGAGAGAAGCAGAGAGAGGAATGGACAGAGAGAGAGAGAGAAACAGACAGACACAGACAGAGAGAGAGAAGCAGAGAGAGGAATGGACAGAGAAAGGGAGAGAGAGAAACAGACAGACACAGACAGAGAGAGAAGCAGAGAGAGGAATGGACAGAGAGAGAGAGACAGGGATAGACAGAGAGAGAGAGAGAAGCAGAGAGAGGAATGGACAGAGAGAGAGAGAGAAACAGACAGACACAGACAGAGAGAGAAGCAGAGAGAGGAATGGACAGAGAGACAGACAGGGATAGACAGAGAGAGAGAGAGAAGCAGAGAGAGGAATGGACAGAGAGAGAGAGAGACAGACAGACACAGACAGAGAGAGAAGCAGAGAGAGGAATGGACAGAGAGACAGACAGACACAGAGAGAGAGAGAAACAGAGAGAGGAATGGACAGAGAGAGAGAGAAAGAGACAGACACAGACAGAGAGAGAAGCAGAGAGAGGAATGGACAGAGAGACAGACAGGGATGGACAGAGAGAGAGAGAGAAACAGAGAGAGGAATGGACAGAGAGACAGACAGACACAGAGAGAGAGAGAAACAGAGAGAGGAATGGACAGAGAGACAGACAGGGATAGACAGAGAGAGAGAGAGAAACAGAGAGAGGAATGGACAGAGAGACAGACAGACACAGAGAGAGAGAGAGAAACAGAGAGAGGAATGGACAGAGAGAGAGAGAAAGAGACAGACACAGACAGAGAGAGAAGCAGAGAGAGGAATGGACAGAGAGAGAGAGAAAGAGACAGACACAGACAGAGAGAAACAGAGAGAGGAATGGACAGAGAGAGAGAGAGACAGACAGACACAGACAGAGAGAGAAACAGAGAGAGGAATGGACAGAGAGAGAGAGAAAGAGACAGACACAGACAGAGAGAGAAACAGAGAGATGAATGGACAGAGAGACAGACAGGGATAGACAGAGAGAGAGAGAGAAACAGAGAGAGGAATGGACAGAGAGAGAGACAGACAGACAGACACAGACAGAGAGAGAAGCAGAGAGAGGAATGGACAGAGAGACAGACAGGGATAGACAGAGAGAGAGAGAAACAGAGAGAGGAATGGACAGAGTGAGAGAGAGAGAGAAACAGACAGACAAAGACGGAGAGAGAAGCAGAGAGAGGAATGGACATCGAGAGAGAGACAGGGATAGACAGAGAGAGAGAGAGAAGCAGAGAGAGGAATGGACAGAGAGAGAGAGAGAAACAGACAGACACAGACAGAGAGAGAAGCAGAGAGAGGAATGGACAGAGAGACAGACAGGGATAGACAGAGAGAGAGAGAGAAGCAGAGAGAGGAATGGACAGAGAGAGAGAGACAGACAGACACAGACAGAGAGAGAAGCAGAGAGAGGAATGGACAGAGAGAGAGAGAGACAGACAGACACAGACAGAGAGAGAAACAGAGAGAGGAATGGACAGAGAGACAGACAGGGATAGACAGAGAGAGAGAGAGAAACAGAGAGAGGAATGGACAGAGAGACAGACAGACACAGAGAGAGAGAGAAACAGAGAGAGGAATGGACAGAGAGAGAGAGAAAGAGACAGACACAGACAGAGAGAGAAGCAGAGAGAGGAATGGACAGAGAGACAGACAGGGATAGACAGAGAGAGAGAGAGAAACAGAGAGAGGAATGGACAGAGAGACAGACAGACACAGAGAGAGAGAGAAGCAGAGAGAGGAATGGACAGAGAGAGAGAGAAAGAGACAGACACAGACAGAGAGAGAAGCAGAGAGAGGAATGGACAGAGAGAGAGAGAAAGAGACAGACACAGACAGAGAGAGAAGCAGAGAGAGGAATGGACAGAAAGACAGACAGGGACAGACAGAGAGAGAGAGAGAAACAGAGAGAGGAATGGACAGAGAGAGAGAGAGACAGACAGACACAGACAGAGAGAGAAGCAGAGAGAGGAATGGACAGAGAGACAGACAGGGATAGACAGAGAGAGAGAGAGAAACAGAGAGAGGAATGGACAGAGAGAGAGAGAGAGAGAGAAACAGACAGACACAGACAGAGAGAGAAGCAGAGAGAGGAATGGACAGAGAGACAGACAGGGATAGACAGAGAGAGAGAGAAACAGAGAGAGGAATGGACAGAGAGACAGACAGGGATAGACAGAGAGAGAGAGAGGAATGGACAGAGAGACAGACAGGGATAGACAGAGAGAGAGAGAGAAGCAGAGAGAGGAATGGACAGAGAGACAGACAGGGATAGACAGAGAGAGAGAGAGAAGCAGAGAGAGGAATGGACAGAGAGACAGACAGGGATAGACAGAGAGAGAGAGAGAAGCAGAGAGAGGAATGGACAGAGAGAGAGAGAGACAGACAGACACAGACAGAGAGAGAAGCAGAGAGAGGAATGGACAGAGAGACAGTCAGGGATAGACAGAGAGAGAGAGAAGCAGAGAGAGGAATGGACAGAGAGAGAGAGAGAGAAACAGAGAGAGGAATGGACAGAGAGAGAGAGAGACAGACAGACACAGACAGAGAGAGAAGCAGAGAGAGGAATGGACAGAGAGACAGACAGGGATAGACAGAGAGAGAGAGAGAAACAGAGAGAGGAATGGACAGAGAGAGAGAGAGAGAGAGAAACAGACAGACACAGACAGAGAGAGAAGCAGAGAGAGGAATGGACAGAGAGACAGACAGGGATAGACAGAGAAAGAGAGAGAAGCAGAGAGAGGAATGGACAGAGAGACAGACTGGGATAGACAGAGAGAGAGAGAGAGAAACAGAGAGAGGAATGGACAGAGAGACAGACAGGGATAGACAGAGAGAGAGAGAGAAGCAGAGAGAGGAATGGACAGAGAGAGAGAGAGAGAGAAACAGACAGACACAGACAGAGAGAGAAGCAGAGAGAGGAATGGACAGAGAGAGAGAGAGAAACAGACAGACACAGACAGAGAGAGAAGCAGAGAGAGGAATGGACATCGAGAGAGAGACAGGGATAGACAGAGAGAGAGAGAGAAGCAGAGAGAGGAATGGACAGAGAGAGAGAGAGAAACAGACAGACACAGACAGAGAGAGAAGCAGAGAGAGGAATGGACAGAGAGACAGACAGGGATAGACAGAGAGAGAGAGAGAAACAGAGAGAGGAATGGACAGAGAGAGAGAGAGAGAGAGAAACAGACAGACACAGACAGAGAGAGAAGCAGAGAGAGGAATGGACAGAGAGACAGAGAGTGAGAGAAACAGAGAGAGGAATGGACAGAGAGACAGACAGGGATAGACAGAGAGAGAGAGAGGAATGGACAGAGAGACAGACAGGGATAGACAGAGAGAGAGAGAGAAGCAGAGAGAGGAATGGACAGAGAGACAGACAGGGATAGACAGAGAGAGAGAGAGAAGCAGAGAGAGGAATGGACAGAGAGACAGACAGGGATAGACAGAGAGAGAGAGAGAGAAGCAGAGAGAGGAATGGACAGAGAGAGAGAGAGACAGACAGACACAGACAGAGAGAGAAGCAGAGAGAGGAATGGATAGAGAGACAGACAGGGATAGACAGAGAGAGAGAGAAGCAGAGAGAGGAATGGACAGAGAGAGAGAGAGAGAAACAGAGAGAGGAATGGACAGAGAGACAGACAGGGATAGACAGAGAGAGAGAGAGAAACAGAGAGAGGAATGGACAGAGAGAGAGAGAGAGAGAGAAACAGACAGACACAGACAGAGAGAGAAGCAGAGAGAGGAATGGACAGAGAGACAGACAGGGATAGACAGAGAAAGAGAGAGAAGCAGAGAGAGGAATGGACAGAGAGACAGACTGGGATAGACAGAGAGAGAGAGAGAGAAACAGAGAGAGGAATGGACAGAGAGACAGACAGGGATAGACAGAGAGAGAGAGAGAAGCAGAGAGAGGAATGGACAGAGAGAGAGAGAGAGAGAAACAGACAGACACAGACAGAGAGAGAAGCAGAGAGAGGAATGGACAGAGAGAGAGAGAGAAACAGACAGACACAGACAGAGAGAGAAGCAGAGAGAGGAATGGACAGAGAGACAGACAGGGATAGACAGAGAGAGAGAGAGAAGCAGAGAGAGGAATGGACAGAGAGAGAGAGAGACAGACAGACACAGACAGAGAGAGAAGCAGAGAGAGGAATGGACAGAGAGACAGACAGACACAGAGAGAGAGAGAAACAGAGAGAGGAATGGACAGAGAGAGAGAGAAAGAGACAGACACAGACAGAGAGAGAAGCAGAGAGAGGAATGGACAGAGAGACAGACAGGGATAGACAGAGAGAGAGAGAGAAACAGAGAGAGGAATGGACAGAGAGACAGACAGGGATAGACAGAGAGAGAGAGAGAAACAGAGAGAGGAATGGACAGAGAGACAGACAGACACAGAGAGAGAGAGAAACAGAGAGAGGAATGGACAGAGAGAGAGAGAAAGAGACAGACACAGACAGAGAGAGAAACAGAGAGAGGAATGGACAGAGAGAGAGAGAAAGAGACAGACACAGACAGAGAGAGAAACAGAGAGATGAATGGACAGAGAGACAGACAGGGATAGACAGAGAGAGAGAGAGAAACAGAGAGAGGAATGGACAGAGAGAGAGAGAGACAGACAGACACAGACAGAGAGAGAAGCAGAGAGAGGAATGGACAGAGAGACAGACAGGGATAGACAGAGAGAGAGAGAAACAGAGAGAGGAATGGACAGAGTGAGAGAGAGAGAGAAACAGACAGACAAAGACGGAGAGAGAAGCAGAGAGAGGAATGGACATCGAGAGAGAGACAGGGATAGACAGAGAGAGAGAGAGAAGCAGAGAGAGGAATGGACAGAGAGAGAGAGAGAAACAGACAGACACAGACAGAGAGAGAAGCAGAGAGAGGAATGGACAGAGAGACAGACAGGGATAGACAGAGAGAGAGAGAGAAGCAGAGAGAGGAATGGACAGAGAGAGAGAGACAGACAGACACAGACAGAGAGAGAAGCAGAGAGAGGAATGGACAGAGAGAGAGAGAGACAGACAGACACAGACAGAGAGAGAAACAGAGAGAGGAATGGACAGAGAGACAGACAGGGATAGACAGAGAGAGAGAGAGAAACAGAGAGAGGAATGGACAGAGAGACAGACAGACACAGAGAGAGAGAGAAACAGAGAGAGGAATGGACAGAGAGAGAGAGAAAGAGACAGACACAGACAGAGAGAGAAGCAGAGAGAGGAATGGACAGAGAGACAGACAGGGATAGACAGAGAGAGAGAGAGAAACAGAGAGAGGAATGGACAGAGAGACAGACAGACACAGAGAGAGAGAGAAGCAGAGAGAGGAATGGACAGAGAGAGAGAGAAAGAGACAGACACAGACAGAGAGAGAAGCAGAGAGAGGAATGGACAGAGAGAGAGAGAAAGAGACAGACACAGACAGAGAGAGAAGCAGAGAGAGGAATGGACAGAAAGACTGACAGGGATAGACAGAGAGAGAGAGAGAAACAGAGAGAGGAATGGACAGAGAGACAGACAGACACAGAGAGAGAGAGAAGCAGAGAGAGGAATGGACAGAGAGAGAGAGAGAAAGAGACAGACACAGACAGAGAGAGAAGCAGAGAGAGGAATGGACAGAGAGAGAGAGAAAGAGACAGACACAGACAGAGAGAGAAGCAGAGAGAGGAATGGACAGAAAGACAGACAGGGATAGACAGAGAGAGAGAGAGAAGCAGAGAGAGGAATGGACAGAGAGACAGACAGGGATAGACAGAGAGAGAGAGAGAAACAGAGAGAGGAATGGACAGAGAGACAGACAGGGATAGACAGAGAGAGAGAGAGAAGCAGAGAGAGGAATGGACAGAGAGAGAGAGAGAGAGACAGACACAGACAGAGAGAGAAACAGAGAGAGGAATGGACAGAGAGAGAGAGAGAGAGAGACACACACACAGACAGAGAGAGAAACAGAGAGAGGAATGGACAGAGAGAGAGAGAAAGAGACAGACACAGACAGAGAGAGAAACAGAGAGAGGAAGGACAGAGAGACAGACAGGAATGGACAGAGAGAGAGAGAGAGAGAGACACACACACAGACAGAGAGAGAAACAGAGAGAGGAATGGACAGAGAGAGAGAGAGAGAGAGACAGACACAGACAGAGAGAAACAGGGAGAGGAATGGACAGAGAGAGAGAGACAGACAGACACAGACAGACACAGACAGAGAGAGAAACAGAGAGAGGAATGGACAGAGAGAGAGAGAGAGACAGACACAGACAGAGAGAAACAGGGACAGGAATAGACAGA